>NW_028231249.1:0-15166 GCF_043228905.1 Azolla caroliniana | reverse complement strand
ACGCACTCTTCTTTCTTGTGGGGTCTTGTGATTGCTCGGACTATTTGTGCCCCATGCTTCAATAGTCCGCTCTAAAAATCTGAGGATTCGCCTCCGAGACTATCTTGATTCCTTTCATGATTGGCTCGCACCGTTAGGAATTGGACCGATCTTTGGTTGTCAAGACTCTTTATTCGTGCGAAGGCTGCTCCATTATCGAACACTTTGGTCTCCATCCGAGATGATGTGATATAAGGTTGCCCTAGGATGACAGGATGTGACGCCGATTCTTGTACGAAGAAGTGTTGATCCATCTCCACATCCCCGATCGTGACTTTGATATTGGGACAAGCTCTGTACAAGTCCTCCGTAGACTTTGTTGCCGCACGAATCTTCCATCCATGGTTTGTATTGATTGGCCACCTTCCCTTTATGTAGAAGTCGGTTGACATGAGGTTAATCTCCGAGCCGTGGTCGATCAAGGCTACCACGGTCTCTTTCTTCTCCCCGATCTTCACCGATGTCTCCGTTGTCGCTCGTGCCCAATGAGGTCGAGTATAGTGGTTGTCCACCATATCTTCATCAACTTCGTCTCTTGCCATCGTTATGGCATTCGTTTTTGCTTTTTGCGGCTTCTCTTCTTCCTCGTCCGATTGTTGTCTCTTTCTCTTTACAAGGTCCACGATCGTGTCATGGAACTCCTTCTTCGTAATGCCAAGCAATTCCCTCAAGGACAAAGTTACATGGCTATCAAGAACTCGTTCTTCGAGAATCTTCTTTAGGTCCGTCGTCTGCTCTATGTCCGACCTTAGCTTATAGGTAGGTATAGTCCTTGTCCTCCGAGCGGGGTCTTCGACACCAACCTTCACAGGCCGAACCATTTCTTCAACTCGTATGCTCGGCTCCCCTTTTCGGCTTGATTCTCGTTCCTCCGTTTGTAAAGGTCAACTCTTCTCTGCATCGTCCTTCTTTTTCGCGTTCCTTGTTTCATGTCTTTTTGATGGGCCTTGCTCTTCTATTCTCTTTCTCTTTTCTTCGACGAACACCTCATGGTTGTCGCACATCACCTCTGCGAGTATGGTGTTCCACCGGATCCGACCACCCGATTATGCTTTGCACGCTTCGGTCCGCAAGCTCTACCTCGTTCGATGTGACTTTTCCCTTCTTCTCATATTCGAGAACGGAAGTCCAAAACTTTGCTCCCGCTCTAGCAGCTTCAGTCTTGTCTTTCCCGACTCTTATTCCGGCCGACGCAGCATAGTGCATCGCATCCACATGAGTCGCATCGGCATCCTCCATAGATTTCTTCATTCCTCCTCTTCCGAAATTCACCCGTAGGGGTCTTCTAGTCTCGCTTGAGCAAATCATGTTGTCCTCTATGTATACGATATTTTGTCGAATCGCCTCTCGAAGGCTCGCACAATCCCTTCTCATGTGGTCCATGCTATCGCACCACACGCATCTAAAGGGTTCTTTTCCTTTAGGGCCCCGACGATTCATGTTGGCTAGCGTGACCTTCTCGAACTTCTTCGCTAGCTCTTCAATGATGTCGTCATCAATCTTCTTTTCTTCCACGTTACTTTGTCTTGGCGGCTCAGCTACTTTCGGCGGTCTTGCTTTCTCCGTGGTAGTCGATCCCGTCAAGTCGGTGTCATCAACCCATTGGCGACGCTTGTCGAGCCTATTGCATGCCCGCTTCACCGCGATCCAGTCCGCTACGAGCCCATTTGCTTGGGTATCATCTTCGAGAAGAGTCCCCAACTTCCGTCTATCCTTTATGTCCACGGCCTTCAAGAAGTACAAAGTCTTGTCCTCCTCAAGCAACACTTGGTCCGTATTGGGGAGACGACTAAACATCTGGTCGAATTCGTCGTACACCCTCGAGATACTCATCTTCTTATTCTTCTTCTCTATCCACTTCATCAGGGCATGTCGAGTCATCCTCGTTGAGTCTTCAGTCACGAACTCCGCTAGTATCATTTTCTCGAACTCGGACCATGTTGTCTTACCTTCTTGAAGCTCGATGACGCATCTTTGGATGTTGTTGGCGACAACTCTCTTGAAGCTTGCGATTTAACGTGCCTCGGACACGTCCCTCTGATTCATCTCCCTTCTATATGCATCAAGGAACTTCGTAACGTTCCTTCCATCGAATTGGCCCTCGAGCTCTACGACATGATGGACAGCCTTCTGCACGCTCGCGTCGTTGTCCCGAGATCTCATCATTTGCTCGACGATTAGCATCATCCTTCCGAGCTCTCCCGCTTGGTTGCTTGAGGACGCCATCTCCAAGTATTAATCTCGACTTGATCCTTCCTACTGCCTCGTTCACGTCGGGTTCACCACTTAATTATGTCGTGAAGATCCGTCACTACGCGCGGATCGTGAGGCGGAACCGTCGGGGTTCTAGACCGGAAGGATTCAAAGTCGGTACAAGCTTTGGCGCAAGCTTTGGAGAGAAAGTACTTAAGATAGATTGGGAAAGAGAGAAGTTGAGATTAAACGATTGAGAGAAATTGATTGATCTTTTATCTTTGGATTTAAGAAACAAGTTACACGATCAATTTGATAACGAATTTCTTCTTCTTAATTTCATAACAAAAAAAAAAACCCGTTTTTTCTCCTCCCCCTTCCTTCTTTTATAGATGCTCTCATGCATATGATGCATGTGAGGGTAGAAGACATGCATAAAATGCATGTTTGCCATTTGGCACTTGTGTATTACATGTGGTGCATGATAACCATGTCACTCATTTTAGCTCTCATGTATGAGAATTTTCATGTAAAAGTACAATGATAGAAATATAAATTTAACTAAATGGCATGGCTTAATGGTAAGCCAATTGACTCCTAATTCGGAGGTGCAAGGTTCGAATCCTTACTTGCCCTCCTTGTATATGTATATATATTTATATATTTATTTATCTAGTCACCGGACGCCGGTTCACCGGATGCCGGATACCGTCACCTTGCCGTCGCCGGATTGCCGTCGGATGCCAGTGTCTCACTAGCGCCGGATGCCGCCAGATCACCGGCTCCATCGCCGGTCCGGTTTTGGTTGGCCAAAACCCTTTACAAGTAGCTAGCCCACCTCCACTCTTAGTTCAAGTTACCTTGAACTCTCTATGCTCCACACATAGACACAAAGATAATATCTTTTGCTCTACCTTATATATGATGAGAGCCGTATTTGTCGTGCCTATGTGGGATATCTCACAATTTTCTCTTTTCCTTTCACAAACTTTATACCCTCATATCTTGACATTTAGTTGTCCGTTTCTCGTGTAATAAAGTGCATTCGAAACCTCCATCATTTTGTACTTAGATATTAAATTTATTTAAAATGTAATCTTCACAATTATTGTATTATGTGATTCATACTCGATTTTGTACGTTTTATGGGATTTTCACACTATTGCCGAAAATCTTCACGACAGCGTTACTGCGTGCCATATCCTTCGTCCGTCTCGGCCTTCTTTGTCGTCTTTGCCTCTGACGATCTCAATCGCCGCACACAAACCGTCTGCGATCAATACCGGCCAATCCACATTGATCCCTTCATAGGTGGCGATGATCATCCCTGCCCGGTTCTGCGGCATGACAGGGGGTCTAGGGTACACATGGCCGTATTCGTGGAGCACACGAGCAATCTTGCGGAACAGCATATCTCCGCCGCCCTGTGTCCGGTAGCCCTTGCTGGCTAGGGAGTACTCACCAAAATACTTGATGAGTTGCTCCGAGGTCGGATTGTCAATCGTGAGTATGCCTCCCTCCGGAAGGCCTGTTAACGCACGGATCGCCTCCCCCGTTATGACCTTTGTGTCGATTTCTTTGATAACCTTGTCGACTTCTTTGTGTGGCGGTACCTCCATAATCGTCAAGAAGCCCTCGAGCCCGTGTTGCTTTAGCCATTTCTTGGCGGCTTTCGACAGCGTTTGCGGGTCCATGTATGTGTCGAGGTCGGATTGTGGTGGCGAGGTTGGATGGTGATGAGAGTGAGATTGAGAGAGAGAGAGTTCAAAAAGCGGGGGTTCTCTGTGCATAGGTTCTCGTCTGATGATCTTCCAGCGCCTTGGTGCTTCTGTGCTCCTGGGTTCGCGAAAGTAGAGGGTCTCCACGTGTAGTGGTTTTTCTCTGTGCATTCTGGCGCCTTTTTCAAGTGTGTGCACGTCGTGTACTAAAATAGCATTATGTCCTGTGGTGGCGCTTAAATGCCCACTACATACCTTTTCGCTCCTCGCTCTCTCTCATACCTCGCTTTTGCATGATTACCTCGCTTTTTTTTTCTTTTTTCTTTTTCTTTTTTTAAATGTGGTGTGAGGTTAGTTTTCCGTTGGTCCTATCGAACCCTTACCGGCCTCATTACGGTTTGCCGTCGCCTCATTCTCCCCTGTTACCGGCTTGCCGTCTCCTCCGTCTTGGTGGTTGGCGTCTCACAGGTTGTCGTTTCCTCACATGTGTCGGTCCTTTGCTCAAATGGGTTCTTAGGCATCGGTCCACTATATGTCTTCAATCGGAATCCGTTGACCCATTTGCCTAGCACTTCCCCGGCAAGTGTCCCTAACTGGTAGGACCCATTATACTCACGTGTCAGCCAATACGGGTCAGTCCATCTAAACCGTAGTTTTCCCAGCATCCTGCCCATCCGGGTCTGAAATACTAACACCGGCTTGCCGATTGCGAACATTTTTTCATTTCCTTTCCTGTGCCGGTCGACAAATGCTTTTCGTCGCCGTTGTTCCAATTCTAAGTGCAGGATGCTTGCCAATCGTTGTTCCTCGAGTTCACACAGCGCTGTTAACCGTATTGCCTCTGACTCCTTCTCGTTCAGCCATTCCCGTAGCTGGATCCGTATGTTGGGTACTTGGAATTCCACCGGCATTACCGCCTCTAGTCCGAACGCTAACCGGAACGGTGTTGTTCGGATGCTCGTTTTATATGACGTCCGGTATGCCCAAAGTGCGCTATGTAGCTTGGTATCCCAATCCGTTCGGTTTTCGTTGACGATCTTCCGGAGGATATTCTGGAGCGTTTTGTTCGTCGATTCAGCTAACCCATTTGCTTGCGGATAGTATGGTGTGCTCCGTTTATGGACAACGGCATAGAATGTCGTCAGGCTTTCAACTACTTGGCCGAGAAAGTGCCCCCCTTGGTCGCTTATTAATTCGATTGGGCATCCGTAACGGCACCAGATGTATTCGTATAGAAATTTTGTCGTTGACGCAGCGGTGTTGTCTCTTAAGGCTTTGGCCTCCACCCATTTCGTGCAGTAATCCGTCGCCACGATGACGTACCGATTACCTGTTCTCATTGCCAGTGGTTTGAACGGTCCAACAAAGTCCAGCCCCCACTTCTGGAATGGTTCGAGTGGTAGTACAGGTTGGTGTGGCATCCGAGCCTGCTCCGTTGGCTGACCCATTCGCTGGCATAGGTCACATTCTTTTGCATACCGTACAGCATCTCTTAATGTAGTTGGCCACCATAGGCCACTTTGCCATATTTTCCTGGTCGTCGCATCTCCGGCATAGTGACCTCTGGCAACTCCGAAGTGGGCTTCCCTCAGTATGAGGTCCTTTTCATCGCTGCGCACCGCCCGTCTCCATATGCCGTCCGCACCCTTGTGGTAAAGTGTATCTCGCAGTAAGCAGAAATGTCGGCTTTGCACAGCCAGGTGTTTCCTTTCGTCCCGGTTCATCTCCTCCGGAGGCAGTCCTGTGCTCAGAAACTGGTGCATGTTTGTGAACCACTTGTCTTCCTGTGCCACCGATTCATCTGCTGCGGTTTCCGTAGTGACTCGAAACAGCTCTGCATCCGGAAACTCGTCCGCTACTCCGTAACCCGTCTCTCCGGACTCTAATCGGCTTAAATAATCCGCTACGGCGTGCTGTATACCGGGTCGGTGGAATATTTCGAACTCGAATTCCTGTAACAGTAAGGTCCACCGAGCCAACTTACCGGTGAGTGACGCCTTGGACACCAGGTAGAGGAGTGTCGAATGATCTACATGGAAGGAAAACTTCCTTCCCAATAAATAATGCCGAAACTTTGTCATGATGTAAATCATCCCTAGAGCTTCCCGTTCCGTGGTAGAGTAGTTCCGTTCCGCTTGGGATAGCTTTCAGCTGGCATAGTACACTGGCCAGTACCACTTTGGCTCCGTAAGCTACATCAGTACGCTTCCGATTGCGATGTCAGAGGCGTCCACGAACACATGAAATTCTTTACTCCAATCCGGGGGATGCACTACCGGTGCTTGCGACAATAGTACCTTGAGGGCCCTATACGCCCTATCCTCAGTGTCGGTCAACTGGAATGGTGTCCGATGTACGGCGGCATGCAACGATGTAGCCAGGTCGGCCAAGTATCGGAGCATCTAGCTGTGCCACTGGATCTGTCCTAAGAACCGGCTCAATGCCTTTGCCGTTGCCGGCGCCGGTGCTTCTAATATGGCTTTCACTTTGTCTGGGTCGACTGCAATACCTTCCTGGCTCACAATATGTCCTAATAAGGTTCCACTGGACATGCCAAATACACACTTTGCCGGATTCAAGCTTAGCCGGTATGCTCTACACTTTTCTAGACAAAGACGGAGGTGCTGAAAATGGTCCTCCTCCTGGCTATAGACGGCGAAATCGTCAAGGAAAACCTACATAAAAGTTGGGATATATTCACCAAAGATTTCCATGATGATTCGTTGAAATGTTGCCGGTGCCGTTTTGAGTCCGAACATCATCACCACGGCCACAAACACCCCCCATTCGGTGATGAAAGCCGTTTTCTCTTGGTCGTCGGGATGCATCCGGATCTGATTATACCCGCTGAATCCGTCTAGAAAACTATAGACCTCATGGCCAGCGACGGCATCCAACACTCCATCTGTGAACGGAAGTGGAAACGCATCTGTTACCGTAGCCGCATTGAGTTTCCGGTAGTCCACACAAACTCGAATTTTTCCATTCTTCTTCGGTACGACTACGATCAGGCTCAGCCATGTCGCTTTCTTTACCGGACGGATAAAGCCCACTCTTAGCAGTTTGTCGATTTCCTCCTTGACTTTGGCGGCATAATTGGGATTCATCTGGTACCGTCTCTGTGCCACTGGTTTTGCGTCCTTGCTCAAGTGAATCTGATGCTGGTATAACTGAGGGTCGAGTCCTCGCATGTCTTCATATGACCAGGCGAACACGTCGCGAAATTCCGTGAGAAGTGTGATCATCGCCATTTTGTCTTCGAACTTCATCTCCTTGGCGATGTGCACCGGTTTTGCTTCGTCCGTGATCCCTAGGTTCACCTCTTCAAGTTGCGACGCTTTTACGCGCTGTCGTAGTGTATTTCGTACACTACGTGAAAAAGTAAAAATAATATAAACGATTTAATTACATATAAATAAATAAAATAAGAATATCAAAATATTTATCACGTGCATAGGGCAAGATTCGAACCCTATACCTCCACATAGCCAAACCTCAATTTTACCATTATGCTACCTTATCTTTAGTGTTCTACAAATAGATTTAATAACTATAAGTTCTTTATTTGCGCCTACCTTTATTAAAAGGTAAATCATGCATTTTTAGAGTGCGTGAATATTTTATAGAAAAACGCAAGCAACTAAAAAGTGACTCATGCACATCTAGCGTGCATGAGCACTATATTTAGCAAATAAAAGCAAGGATTAAGAAAGCATCACATGCACATTTAGTGTGCATGAACATATTAGAAAAAAAAAAGCATGTAGCTATGCTTAGTCTCTCCCATCACTACATAAGGATGGGGAGCACAATGTAATAGGTGTGTGAAATATTTGGAAATTGGATATATTTCCGAAAACACCAACCGATTAATATAATCGTGGGATTCACGAAAATAATATAATCTATACTTGTGGGATTCACAAGTTTCTTATATCTTTCTTTCAATCTAAATACATATTCTTATCTAAATATTGATTAATCGAATACAATACACTCGTGGGATTCACGAAATTTCTATCTCTCTTTCTAATAATCTATTCATTACTAGCCTCATCTCATATTCTTCTTTCTCCTAGTCCAAAACCTCGGCGGTTCCCACCCGACTCACGCAACGATCCGGAGCCGAAAGGCACGACAGCGCTGTGAAATGGCCATTTCCCGTTCCAACGCTTCCTGCGCTTGCCGTAACTCTCGGATTGCGTCTTTATCCGGTTCTGCTTCAGTCTCTTCCGGTTGCGGTACGTATGGTGCTACTGCTTCGGCAATGTCAATTTCGAAGAGGGGTACGATCTTCGGGTTTTCCTGCAAATACTGAGCTTCTTCTTCGTCAGCTAACCCTTCTAGCATGTTGACGCGCTCTGCATACAACGGTGTACATTCCTTGCCAGTGCTCGTCCTTGGCTATGTTGGTACCCGTACCTTGGCTTTTCCTCGCCGGAAGGTAATTATATTTTTCCTCCAATTCTGCTTGATATGTGTCGTTTTCAACCACGGCCGCCCCAGCAATAGCGGGTATGCGCCTTGTGCATGTAATTGTAGCACTACTGCCGAGATGTGAAATGTGTGACCGCCAACAGTGACTTCTAATTTTCGTATTAATCCTGTTGGCCGCATTGAGCTTGTATCGGCCATCCGTAACCAGAACGGACACGGCTCCCACTCATGGATTCCTAGGTCATCACACGTCCGGAGGCTTATTACATTCACCCCGGAGCCTCCGTCTATTACTGTGCCGGGGAGTTCTTTCCCTTTTATAATGGCAGTAATTACCGGACTGCTGGTGTCCACCACCATTGGTCCCTCCTCCGAATTCGAGAAGAGTACCGGTGCCGGTGATGATTCTCCTTCCGTCATGGCTATCTTCAATCCTTCCGTGAATCTTGGCACGAGCTGTAGGAGTCTTCCTAGTGGCAGCGTAATCTGGCATTCTTGCACCGCCTACCATGTCTCGTTCTCGGAGTGACTGCCGCCGGCAAGCCCTACGGTGTTCTCCTTTTGCCGTTGTAAGTCTATGACATTTTGCTCTTTTCTTCACCCATTCCGTCGCTTGCTTCCGGATGGTCTCCTGCGTCTCCCATTCCTTGGCCATGCCCTTCGACCTTGTGGTCACCTGCTGCAAATCTGCCACTTCAGGGACTACCATATTTACTACCAGTCGTTTGTCATAGCTCTTCACCGGGCATTGATTACTATAATGGCCTTCCTGTCGGCAGTAGTAGCAGTAGGCTTTCCGGGTATTGCTGGATTCGGCATTGTCTGTTGTATCCGAGGCAGGTCTCGTGGTAAGCGCGGGGTTTTGGGCCGGTTGGCTGCTTGAAGCTCCTTGTTCTGGATCCTGTGGGTAGCCGCCTTTTTTGAAATGCCGTTTTTTGTTATAGTTCTTCTTATTGCGGTACTCTTGACGAGGTTGCTCGTTATATCTGCCGTATTCCTCCCGTTGCTGACGATACCCGGGGGAGTGCTCCCGGTCGTAATGTTTGTATCGTCTATTGTAATCCTGGTACCGATTATATCTATCATGCCGGTCATAGTTATCCCGCCGATCACCGTACCGGACATCATTCTCCCGTCGATCACCATACCGGACATCCTGTGCCGGTCGGTCGCGGTCCATTCGCCGCTAGCATTCCTCTTCTTCATCCCGGCTGCTGCGTGGCTCTATTTGTCGGACGGGCAGTGCTTGCTGGTTCAATAGATTATACTCGCACCTATCCGTCGTATGGCCCTTGGATTGACAGATTACACATTGCGTCCTCATAGTGCATTCTAGTGCCGAGTGTCCGGAATTCAAGCAGGTTGTGCACTGTATTGCTTGCCGAAACCGGAGGTCTTCATCGGACGGTAACGCCCGTTGGAGTGCTCCTAGTGTGAGCCAGGAGCTTGTCTTTTCCATCTCTCTCACTCGGTCAATGACCTGGTCAATGGTACTTGCGCGGAAGTCAATTACTGTGCACACCGTGCGTAGGGGTTCCCGGAGCGCATTCAGAAATATAGTCTGTAATTCCTCCTCCGGGGGTGTGCGGGCAAGTTGACTATGCATCCGTTGAAACCGGATGACAAACTGGGGAATGCTCTCCCCTGCCTCCTGTCAAATGGTATAAAACAAGCCCACCATTACTGTCTGGTCCACCTCCTTTTGGAAAAAATGCAAGAATTTAGCTTTTAAATCTGCGAAGGTGGTGATGGTAGACGGGTCCTACGTCCGGCGCCATCTCGCTGCCGGTCCTTCCAATGTGACGCCAAATTCCGCTATCTTAGAGCGTTCCTCTTCCTCCGGGGTCAATCGCTAGGACACATGGTTTGCTTCCCATGTCTGTTCAAAGGCGTGAACATGAGCTTCCGCGTCCGGATCATCTCTATACTTGGAGTACTGGAACGGCATGTCGTCATCCGGTATTGATGCGCGGGCTGGCAGTGTTGGTGGTCGTTCCTGGTTTTTCTCCGGCGTCGGTGGTCTTTCCTGATTTGTTTCCGGCATCGGTGGTCTTTCCTCTTCTTTTGGTGATGGAGGCCTCTCCTCTTCGACTTCCGATGTCGGAGGTCGCTCTTCCTCTGCTGGTTCCGGAGGTTCCAACCTTAGCACTTCCGGTTCCGGTGTCGGTAAGGTGTCTGATCCTTCGTCCTCCGGTCCGCCCGGGGTTTCATTGTTGCTACGGTAGTTCGTGAGCACGTTGTATTCCCCTTCAGAATCCGATTCATACGCTGAAAAGGCTTCTGCTTCGCCTTCTCCGTTTGCCAACGCCTGGAGAAGGGATTCGGTTTCCCGAAGGCTGCTTAGGCTGTTGTCGTCATCCGGGTGCGATGTTTGCTATAACCAGAGGGAGTCCTCCGCTACTCTCCGGATTACGTTGGAAAACGAGCGATCCGCTCTAATTTCCTACGCCGCTTGCTGGAAAGCCTCATGTCTCCTTTGCCTTTCGGCAAGGCGTCGAGTTCGATCTGTAACCAGGTCGTGCGTTGATCTAGTCATCCATCCGTGTCGTCGTTCGCTGTAAAAACAAGAATCGTGGTCGCCAAAAACTGTGTTAATTCTTAGGGCCGGACAATGGCCTAACACAGGGTGTCTACGGAAGATACTTCACCAAAGGGGTGTTACGGCAAGAGGATTAAAATCAACGATTAATCTGACTTAATTAGGCTACTTAGTAAGATCGTCCTTAATAATCACACACGTAAGATATAACAATGAATGCAGAACGGCAATTAACACAGAGAGATAAAAACACTAAGCTTTATTAATTAACCGATGCTCATTACATTGTATCCGGGCCTTTAAATAGGTTTCCGGTATGTAGTACAAAACGGTGCCATCCGCACCTGTTCGGGATCGGTCCGGATCCAGAACGGCATACCGATTCCGGTCCGTCCGTCCACACTCATAGCTTACTTACAACCATTCCTAATAATTAAATAACTCCCCGTTTCACACTCTGGACTCCTTTGCCGGCCGGTAACACATGCTCTCGGTGCTTGTTTCAGTCCATTGAGGGCCTTTTTCAGCTTACAAACATATTCTGGATGCTTCTTATCTTCAAAACCTAGTGGTTGACACATATACACTTCTTCTTCCAAGTTTCCATGTAAAAAAGCATTTTTTACATCTATATGGTGCAGAAATCATCTTTTGGCTGCACTCACAACAAGTAGTGTCCTCAATGTTGCCATCTTTGCAACCGGTGCAAAAGTTTCATCATAATCAATTCAAGCATATCCCTTTGCCACAAGTCTTTCTTTATGTCTACTTACATTCCCATTTGAATCATGCTTTGTTTTGTAGACCCATTTGCAACCTACAACAATTTTTTCCTTTTTGTAACTTCACTAAATCCCATGTTTTGTTTTCAGCCAATGCATCTATTTCTTCTTGCATTGCATTCACCCATTTCTTATCAGATTTTGCTTCATCAAAATTATTTGGATCAAGGATTTGTACCACTTTAGACATATATGCATAATGCATAGCCATGTATGTATCATAACCAAATCTTTCAACTGTTTTTTTCTCTCTATATGATCTTCTCAATTTTTGACTTGCATCTTTCATTGCCTTTTCCATACCAAGGATTTTCAAGGCTCCTATACCAAGCTCATTATCCAATGATGTATCTGAATCTACATCTTCCATGTTTCTAGACCCATCATCAAGCATTTCATATTCTGGCATTTTCTGTTTTCCCTTTTTATCATCATATTTTTTATGTCCTGAATGTTTTCTACTCCATGCATTTGAATCAAATTTACTACCAAAGTTTTTTAATGGTCCTGTACATTCTATTGATGTTGAACTTTGTTGTCCAACATTGTTTCCATCTCTGTGGTTATCTCTTACATTTTCAGATTTATCCTTGTCTTCATCAGTTTCTACATTTTGTTTTGGGTTGTACCAGCTGCCCAACTCATCAAATATTACATCCCGACTTACCACAATCTTCTCTGTCAAAGGGTTATAGCATCTATACCCTTTTTGTTCCTCTAAATATCCAACAAAAATACATTTTTCAGCTTTTGGATCAAGCTTACTTCTCACTTAAGTAGGTACCTGCCTTGCATCCAAACACTTGTAAGTGTCCTAAACTAGGTTTCCTTCCATATAAACATTCTTCAGGAGTTACTTCATGTACTCCAGATGTTATACATCTATTTAGAATAAAGTTTGTTGTGTTTACAACTTCTACCCAGTAATACAATGGCATATTTTTTTCAATCATCATGGCTCTTGCTATGTTCACCAGAGTTCTGTTTTTTCTCTCAGCAACTCCATTTTGTTGTGGGGTATATCTACATGTAAATTGTCTCCTTATTCCTTGATTGCATAGAAAATCAGAAAACTCATTTGAGAAGTATTTTCCTCCTCCATCAAATCTTAAACATTTTATTCTAGTTCCAACTTGCTTTTCTACCATGCATTTGAACTTACGAAAGCAATCAAATACTTCACTTTTCTCTTTCATGAAGTAAACCCATGTTTTCCTTGAGCAATCATCAATAAAAGTTACATGGAACCTGCAACCACTAATTGATGCATTTTTTGTTGGTCCCCATACATTTGTATATACCAAATCCAACAAATTTTTGGTTGCATGTCTTTTATCAAGGAAAGGCAACCTGTTTTGCTTTCCATATTGGCATGCTTCACATATTTTGCTCATCTCACAATCTTTCAACTTAGGCAATCCAACCACTGCATTTTTCCTCAACATATTTTTCAAGGTTTGCATACTTATGTGACCGATTCTTTTACGCCACATTTCCACATCTGAGATTACACTCATTCCTTCTGCAAACATGGTTGTAATCTTTTTAGGCATATCCACATCTAGCACAAACATTAATGTCATGACACAATGACATGCTCCACTTCCTGCTCACCCCTACACCACGATTTCGGAAAAGCAACCGTAAAGGGGAGGATAATGTCATGACACAGTGACATGAAATACATAGTTGGTGAGTATTGAACCTACAACCTCACATCAAGAAGATGTCATGCTCAACCATTTTGATATGAGCATGCATTTGTATATAATGGTTTAGTATTCTATAGTCTAGCATATAATACATTTCAGAATTGATTGATAATACTCTAGTCGTTAGTATATTCTAGAAATATTGTATGGCATATTCTAGACGACTATATTCTAGAGATATTTCTCGAGTATATTGTAGAGATATTCAATCTTGGAACATGTATAAAATACTTGTAACATCCTTGGTCCCTTTCAGGGGATTCAACGCCAATCATGGACATATCAATCTAGTATTCTCGTTTCGCCCATCTTCTCTCCTTAATCTTCATCTCTATCTTTATGCTCCTGTGTCATTATGTCATCGCTCCGTCGTAGCCTCATCATCCGTGCTCCGTCTTAGTCCGCACTTGGTGTGTCCGTGACAATTCTTCCTTGGCGTTTTCTTTTTGCAATAAGCTTTCCATGGTTCTCTATAAAGCACCCACTTTGCTTAAACTTAATTTGCATTCCTTGCTTTACTATCTGGGTTTGGCACATGCATAACATTCAGCATATACTTCGTTTTTCCTTTTTCTTCCCACAATGGGATATCTCCAACATGCTCGATTGTATGAGTGGTGTTATCACCTGTCTGTACATAACAAGGAATCTCTGGTTCTCTTAAACTTTCAAACTAGTTTGCATGTTTTGTCATATGATTAGATGCCCCAGAATCTACATACCATATATAATCTTCATTGCATCTTTGTGAACATTCAGCCATTGCTGTTGTTTCATGTTGCATCACAAATGCACCATCTTTATCACAATATTCACTAGTTGAAGCATAATTATTTTGCTATCTCTTCCCTCTTTTTTCATCATTTTGCTTTTTATAGCATTCAGCCTGTGTATGATCAGGTTTTCCACAATACCAACAGCCATCATCATTCAAATAGGTTTTCTTACCTCTACCTCGATTGCTCCCCCTGCCTCTGATGTTGTTTCTTCCACTTGTAGCTTGTTGTCCTCAAATTGATGTTGGTTCTAGCTAAACCAAATCTTTCATGGCCTCTTCCTCGGCCTCTTCCAGCTCTATTGTAGAGGGCTTGCCCCTCAGTCTCAGAGTTTCCTTTGTTTACATCATCCATCTGATTTC
This sequence comes from Azolla caroliniana, assembly GCF_043228905.1. Lineage (NCBI taxonomy): Eukaryota > Viridiplantae > Streptophyta > Polypodiopsida > Salviniales > Salviniaceae > Azolla > Azolla caroliniana. The sequence continues at coordinate 608 of NW_028231249.1, read as the reverse complement.
TTTCTTCCACTACAAGCATTGAAACTAGAGCTGGAAAACTTAGGATGCTAACCCTTGTGAGAATAGATGTTTTGAAGCTTTTATATTGATGTCCTAAGCCTCTTAAGCATATTTCCACCTTATCATCATCTTCTACCTTCACATTAATAGAAGCAAGTGATTCACATATGCTCTTTATTTTCAAAGCATACTCATTAACTGACATCTTACCTTTTTCCAAGGTATTTAGCTCAATCTTCAATTGAAGCTTTCTAGCCTTTGTGTTCACTGCAAACAATTTTACCAAACCGTCCCAAGCTTCTTTTGGAAGCATAGCATCTTGTGTGTGTCCAAGCATTGAATCTGAGATGTTAAGCAAGAGTCAATGCAATACTTTCCTTGCCCCTTGATTCCATTCCTTAAATGCTTTAATCTGTGCAGCAGTTGCATTTTCTTCAGGGAACTTTGGAGCCTCTTCTAGGTCTCCTTCAATGTAATCCCAGTATCCTTTTCCCATCAGGAAATTTGTCATTCTAAATTTCCACGCAGGGAAATTGTTTTTGTCCAACTTTTCTGTGATTATTTTGCTTCCATTCTCAGCAACCATTCTCTCTTTCAAATTAGGGCTT
>NW_028231248.1:0-15168 GCF_043228905.1 Azolla caroliniana | reverse complement strand
ACCTGAGATTTCAAAGGAGGATTGCATTATACATACATACATACATACATACATACATACATACATACATACATATATGCATGCATGCATGCATAAAAAGAACATGATAAGAGTGATTACGAGTTGTTCATGTGAGATTTCAAAGGAAGATTGCAACAACGTGGATCACACACCTTATCCGATCCAATGGAAGCCCATACACATGGATGCCACATTCATCATCTCTTCTTCAACAAGGGAGGGTTGTTAAATGTTTACAGAAGAGAGAAGAAAATGTGGAGCTAGCAAGTAAGTCACCATGGTTTGCTTCTTAGAAGCAGAGGAAAGGGGGGGTATACAAATACATACAACTAAAAACAGGGCTTAGGTTTTTTGCTTTTTTAGTAGTGGCAGGTGCTATAGTTATAGCTAGCTAGTGGCAGCTAAAGTTAGTAGTAGTAGTAGTAGTCATAATAATTGGTAGGAGTGCAAGCAACACCAACATAGATGGATTCATGTGTTTCTTTGGCTCCACACTCACACACAATCACACTCACACTCATAGACATCTATCGCGGACCCACGCTTCCTATTTCTTCGAATACACTACATCCGTAGAAACCCCCTTTTCCGGCTTTCTTTCTTTTCCGACTTTCTCTCCTCTCCGACCTGTAAGGAGGGGGCATCATCGGAGAGGAAGAGGAAATGCATGGCTTGTGTCGGAAAAGAAAGAAAGCCAGAGATGACCATTGCTCCGGCACACTCTCGTACTTGCAAGAGCCCTTTCTGTGTCCCGCATGCGTGTGGGAAAAACCCGATACCCTACTTAACCTTACTACCTACGATGTGGTTCCTCATCGCCCCCACACACAAAAAAAAGCTCCATAATGCGTGTCGGCAAAATACGAGCGAACTGGGGCTTTCTCTCGCACATGAAGATGTCCGAATATTCTAGCGAGATGTGTGGGTATGCATGTATGATGTGTGGGTATGCATGTATGCATGTATACACATCCATTTGGCTCTTGTCTAATCTTGATCAGTACCATCTCCATTCTCCAAAGTATCAATGAGAAGATGAATTCTCCTCATGATATATAAGGATCGATGAAAGAAAACATGGTATTCTTAGCTAGGCATGTTGAGGTTTTTTCTTGTGCAAAACATCGTATTCTTTCACATTGCAAGGATTTGTAAGGGAAAGTGAGCTCTTTTTGGCAAATGGGGATTGCCTCTGAATGAGGTTGATTCAAACCATAGGGAATGTAAAGGGAAAGTGGGCTCTTTTACACATGGGAAAACATAAAAAAAACTGATCAATATTGCTTTTCGCTCTGTTCTTCTTTGTCCATACATTTGACGCAACCTTGACGAGGCAAAAATGGAATTGGTAAATCACATGAAACTCTCCCCTTTTCTGTCTTTTTACTTAACTTTGAGTTGTCGTTGCAATTGTCCACATCCCACAACTTTTGGGTCAATTGGACTGCGATATTCTTCTTTGGACACATGTATATACAAATCTTTCAACTTTGAGTGCAAATAACACTTCACACATTGTATATAGCTAGCCTCCAATATAAAGGTAAAAACAAGACAAAAAGGGACAAATGAGGTAATGAATTGGTGCTTTTTCAATTCTCATAATCATCAACACAGTTAGTTGATCAAATCCCATTCATGTCTTTTGTGAAGGTTGAATTAGTCATCACATTCTTTTTCCAAGGAAAAATGGTTCACTATATAATGTATAGTGTTTTTCCTTCACTCTATCTCACGAATTTCGCTTCTTCCTCTCACGTGATCATAGCCATGGCTTACTCTTTCTTTTTGTTCATCAATCATGGCTGTCCTACATATTATACCAAGTGTCTCTCCATTATACAAGTCACATGGTTAGAACTTCCTTTTCACAATAACACAACATGTATGGTTGTGTATGTTGAACTTCTAGTTGCTTTTTGCCCTTACTTTCTTAGCCAACATTTTGTTTGTTTGTGTTGTCATTGAGTGCCGCCAGTAAGCACATGTATGCTAGTGATTAAGACCAATGTTCATTCAAATTTTCTTTCCTATTTGATGAAGTTCCCTTCTTGGGGATGAAATAATATGAAATCTTGAGAAAATGCAATGATTTTCGTGAAATAAATTTCATTACTAATTCGCTCACTTCCCTTGGGAAAATATGACCATGTAACTCAAGTTAATGGGGGTTTACTAGAAAATTCCTACAAACTTTCTTGCATCTTGCCACTATTTATAATTGAATACACACATGAGTTTAATATTTTGAGCGATGTTCTCACAAACGCTAAATTAAAAAGCGACAGATGATATTAGATAACCCTTAGAATGATCCTTTCTCAATTTTATTGCCCACCCACCCACGATGTAAGTTTCAAACTTTTCTTGTATTCTAGGACTATATCTTTCTTTTGTGTAATTTCCCAATGTTGGATTCATTCCTTGAATGCTGAATACGTAACCAAAGGGTTTTCTTTTGACAATCAACATCGAATCTTAACATCTCTTGTAAAAGTAGTGTTTGTATTTCAACAACATGACAAACAAAAACCCCATGATGTTCTTATTACAATAGTAAGGATCCTATGGCAAGGTAAATTCCCCAAGGTGTTGTGAGACAACTTGACATAAAGGCAACTCACCTCTGAGGACAATTTGCCTGCACAACTTAGTTGTGAAAACTGCCAAATTAATCTTCCTTACCAATAGTGGTACTACATGAAAACTATTAGACAAGAACTCATTTGTCTCTCAGCTATGTGGTGCGAAGCTATTCCTCCTGGAACGAATGGGTCAAAACCTTCAACTCCCCAAGCCGGATCTATGGGTCTCTCTCTCTCTCTCTCACACACACACACACACACACACACACACACACACACATTATCGTGGTGGTGTTAATTGGAATGATGCATATCTTTCATAAGCGCCACATGCTATGTTTTTTTTGGAAAATATCATATATTTAATTACTCCATCCTCCCCAAAAAAGAAGAAAAGAAAGATTGTATCCAACATTTTTAATGAGTTATAAGCAAAAATGTCGGAAAATACAAGAAAAATGAGTCCAAATAGAATAATAAAACATGCACTCACACACACAAACAAACATTCATGCTTTTAGATATTGTAAATTTGTATGCAGAAAACAATATTCTTGTGTGTTACTTGCACTTTAGGTTAAATTAGGTTGCCAAAATTACATGCACTCGTACAAGTGCATGACATTCCTATGTTGATTGATCATTATTATATCGTATTATTAATTTTTTATGTTTGTTAAAATTTCTTTCACTCGCTTGCTATTTAATTTTTAAAAACAACTTATTCATTAGCAAATAAGAATGCTCTGCATGTAAGTCTTACATGTTTACTTTTCACATTTGTGTTGCTGAAAGTTTTTTTTTTCTGTGATTCGTATCACAAATACGAACCCTCGTGTTTAAATTATCATGCCTATTGGTATGTACACATAATGTGAGTAAGGGTAGGTCACTAATATTTACAAAACATTAGTGAAGGGTATCTTCACAATGAGATTGGATTATGAATAGAAGGAATGATATGTGCATGCACTATCATGATCTTGACAACCCATGAAAAATAGTCTTTTAGGAAAGCGTACCTATTCAAGGGGCCAAGAAAGAAGTATAAATATGAGGCCTAGCTACCCTTATAAAACATATTACATCAATAGCGGGGCTAGGCTTTTGTTGCGACGATTGTGTTACCTATTCTAAGGTAGTAGACATCCTAATATCTGTCAGTATAGGACGTTAATGGTAGGTTGGCTATGTCTTGATCATAGCTCAAGGGTGGTTGGGAGGAACAAGTTCATCTATCCAATCTATTCACCTTTCTTTTACTTTAATTTGGTCAATTGATTCCGATCATGCTCACTCCAATCTAATTCATCATCCTCTCTAGGAGATCCATCGATAAAAACTTTGACATTCCTAAAAGTACCGTACAATTTGTATTTTTTGATGCAAGAAATGGTGACAACACCACTTCTTTGGGGTTCTTTTCACAAGGTGGTATCTACAAAGCCATAAACAATTGTGTTGTATGAATTGTGAAAGAGTTGCTCGATCTTAGGATTCGACGCAACTTTGCTAAGATGCAAAAGACATTCCTCCATTTATGAATTCCCAAATTTGCTAATCTGGCTAACCTTGAACCCAAGACACAAACATAGAAAAGTCAACAACTTCACTCACATTGAAGTAACTTCTGCCCATCTCCAAAGTACTCCCATCATTCATCGATTGTTACATTCAAAACATCAATTTGGCAATGAACATCACTCATATGGTAATGAGCACCAACATAGTGAGTGGGTGGTGCTTAAATCATTGACGAAAAGTCAATTTTTTGGTGTGCACTACATCAGCCGCCCATCCTGATGTAAATATTGGCATCCGAAATCTTAGAATTACGTCTTGTCCAAAATTTCACCCATATGATGATAGCACTAGCCAAAACTCTTGGTCGGAAGAGTTTGGGCATTAAGGGTTCTAGAGGGCATGCCTCTAGTTTAAGTCAAGAATCTAGTTTCAAATGATGGAGACATTTCCTACCAAAGATTAGTTCTCTAGAAGTAGAGACCATTTAGCTAAAAACATGCTCCACATCTTAGATGAGAATAAGGAAAAACAATAGAGTGCATTCAAACTTGCATTTGTCAGTGACTCAGCTCATAGATTGTTTTGTCCCCCCAAAGGATGATATAATATCATTGATCCTCATCAATCACCTTAACTAGAAGGAATTCAAAAGCTTCCATGCTTAACTTGATTCATAAATCAGTTCCTGAATGTTTACCTCGTTGTATTATCACTTTTGGATCTTGATGCCCTTAGTAATTTTGTCTTAGTTGCGTTACTTCCAAGACTTATTGGGGGCTTTGTGACATACAACCTTTTAAAGAGAAACCTGAATTCCGTAGACCTTCAACCCAGGCAAAAATAAAAATATTGACCCAATGGCAATTGAGGAGTGTGTAAATGGCATTCACACAAGCCACACCCCTTTTGTTTGCAACACAATCTCTCATTACACCCTATTTTCCATCAATGCAAGATCACCATAAAAGTAGATGTAGACTCACTACTTCCAAAGACTCTTACAGAGCATGCCTTGTGCGCGAAATAGAGTAGCCCTAGCTTTTGTACGTTCCTTGGCTGTATCAGACAATTAGCTATAGTGGTGGTGTTCAGATCATATATATGGTAAACATGAATGACATAACCACCTTGTATGTGTACATTCATTCAAACATCTCACTTGCTATCAAAATATACTAATCCCCATTTTCTTGCATACGATGTTTCATTCTCATGGCTACAATTTTTTCAGCATCCTCTTCCATACCGGCAGTGGCATAAATATCAGCCATAAGAACATAAGCTGGAGCACAAGTAATATCTAGTTGTATTACACGATCAAAAGTTAATCTTGCAAATCTAATATTCCTCCATTTCCTGCAAGCACCTAATAGTGTGATCCAAATGGTAAGATTGTCTGAGAATGGCATCCTATTAATCAAATCCATAGCCATTTCAAAGTGCCCCGAAGATCCAAAAACAATAGCTAGGGAAGTGTGGTGCTCAATTTTTGGCGAGATGCCATATCTGCTACTCATGTACTCAAAATACATTTGGGCCTCATATAGTAGACCCATATGACAACATCCATTCAATAGAGATAAGAAAGTGACATCATCTGGAGGGAGACCCTCATTTTGCATTCTTTCAAAACATAAGATGGCATCATGACCTTCGCCATGCTGAGCATATCCTGCAATGAGGGCAGACCAAGAAACTTCATTTCGATTTGGAAGCTCTTCAAGCACCTTTTGAGCTTTTGTAAGCATACCACATTTTGCATACATATCAATTAAGGAAGTTCCAAGCACAATATTGTTCTTGAGCAAACCTCTATTGATAATCTCATTGTGGATTTGTTTGCCTTTATCTATAGCCCCTATATTACCACATGCTTTCAAGATACAAGTGAGGATGACATCATCTGGGGTGAGGCCTTCACGCTGCATCTGTTCATAACAATTCAAAGCATCATGGCCTTTTCCTTGTTGAGCATAACCCGAAATTAGTGCACACCAAGAGACTTTGTCTCTTACACAAAATTCTCGAAGAATATCCTCGGCTTTTGCAATCATTCCACATTTGGCATACATTTCAACCAGAGCAGTTCCAAGCACAATATTTCCCTCTTGCCATCCCCTCCTCACAATTTCATCATGAATCTTTTTCCCCTTCCGAGTGTCTCCTACATTTCCACATGCCTTTAAGATACAAGAAAAGGTGAACTCATCAGCAACAATCCCCTCATTTTGCATCCATTCAAAACACCTAAGTGCTTCATAGTTTTGCCCTTGTTGCACATAGCTTGTGATCAATGCATTCCATGAAACTACATTACGATCTGAAAGTTCCTCAAGTATTTGTTTTGCTTTTGCCAGAAGACCGCATTTTGCATACATATCCACCAAAGTGGTGCCAAGCAGGATACTTTTCTTCAGTAATCTTTTATTAACAATCTCATCGTGGATAGTTTTTCCTTTTTCAAGATCTCCTATGCTGGCACAAGCCTTCAAGATGTAAATGAAAGTGATTTCATCCGGAGAGGTTCCCTCGGCTTGCATTTGCTTAAGGCAATCAAGTGCCTCGTGACCTTGACCCTGTCCAATATATCCTCCAATTAATGCATTCCAAGAAACTACATTTCGAATATGAAGATTTTCAAGAGCCTTTCGTGCATTCGGAAGCATACCACATTTGCTATACATATCAACCAACGCATTTCCAAGCACAATATCTTTCTCTAGTAGACCCCTATTGATTATCTCTTCATGGATTTGCTTACCCTTGTTGAAATCTCGTATGTTTCCACATACTTTTAAAATGCAAGTAAATGTGACAGCATCTGGAGAGAGGCCCTCATTTTGCATTTGTTCAGCATAATCAAGTATTTCATGAAATTGGCCATGTTGGACACATCCCTCCATGACTACATTCCAAGATACCACATTTCGAACATGAAGTTCTTCAAATAAATTTTGTGCTTTTCTTAGCATACCACACTTAGCATACATATCCACCAACGAAGTACCAAGTATGGTATCTTTCTCAAGAAAACCTCTACTGATAATATCATCATGAATACTTTTGCCCTTATCAACGTCCCCTAAGCTACCGCATGCTTTCAAGATGCAAGTGAAAGTAATCATGTCAGGAGAAAAACCCTCTTCTTGCATCTGATTAAAGCAAAGTATTGCTTCAGAATTTCTCCTTTGTTTCACAAACCCACTTATCAATGCATTCCAAGATATGATATCTCGAACACGAAATTGTTCGAGCAATTTCTTTGCTTTTGTTAATGCACCACATTTTGCATACATACTTATTAAAGAGCTAGCTAAATAAGGACATTTTTCAAGTAAACCCTTTCTCAAGATTTCCACATGAAGTCGTGATCCTTTAAAGAGATTTTTTTTCGTCCCACAAGTCTTGAGCAATTGAACTAAAACATAACCTTCCCTGTTATTTTTACTCCCACTCTTTTCTAGACATGGATTTCCATGTAAGGAAATCATCATTCCACTAGTTGGGCGATACTCTGCAGCAGACAAGAGATTTCATGACTTAAGCTATGGAGACGTAGAGCTAATATGCATTAAAACTCTCTTTCAATCTCTCTCGGTAAGGTAAAAGCACACAATTATAGTGTCTGTAAAATCCACTTCTACAACTTCATCGTCTTCTCTGCCTACCTTTGTAGGAAGAGGGACATCTTCTAAAACCGTCTGAAAACATGAATCTGCACTCGAGGAAATGATCTCCAGACTCCACATGCTCTAACATTCTCTCTCTCACACACACAGTGTAAGTATGTTGTAGAGAAGTAATGATGGTTAAAAAGGGAGGTTTAAAACCTTTTTTTGCAGACTAATTCAAAGAAATAGATCACACTTGATGCACTAACTGATTGTACGGGCTTCTGATCTGGTATAGTTCCAGCAAGGAATGAATTTATGTGTTGTAAGTACATCTGTCTAAACTAGTGACTTGGAATAGGTTTTTTGCCTCATTTTGCTATATGCTTTTGGTCACCCAAGTCTACAAAAAGTTCAATCTTGTGGTCTTCTTCCTTTTGAGTAACTCATATTAGTAGTGGGGTAGCCTCAATATGAGATAAAAATGTTTAATTGGCAACACATTGACTTCATTTTGAATGCTTCTCTCATTTAATTGAGTGTTAACTAAATGATAGTATCAATTATGATGATTGATTTTTTGTTTAGTTTTAGCAATTGTCAACATAAAAACCCCATGTTATGTATGATGGGCAACAAGGAGACAAGCACCCTCCAAATAACATAATTATTTGCCTGTGTGAAGAGAGTTTTATTATTATCATGTGCTTTAACTTGGCCATATCTTTAACGGGGCTACCCTCTGGTTTGTGGGTGAATGCACATAATTGAAAGGGGAATGCCATGTGAAAATGTAACTAGTTGTGTACCCTCATGTATTATATAATACAGTACAAAAAGCAATTAGAGGTACTTATTAAGAAACTATATTTTATAAACTACAAGTTGGACTAGTAACTGTGCTAACTCTTCCAGATTCATGCCCATGGCCATGTTATGATTTACAAAATAGACATTTACTCTCAATAATGCATGTCCAACCAACACCACACACATAATCAACACACGCATTTCCAAAGGAATGTTCTATGCTTATGAGCATGTGATGATATACAACATAGACATTTACTGTCTAGACTCTATTTTATAATCCATGTCTAATAGAATGACCAAAGTACCAATTAAGATGTGCACACATGCATATTATTAGCTAAATGAACTTTCAATGCTCAAATGAATGAAACCCAATAAGAGTATGCATCTCACAATGCAATGGTCTCATCGTAAATGCGAAGTACACAAATACATAAACAACATAGGAGCTGGCTTTATCTAGCACAATCTATTGCGAAGTAAATGCTAAAATGAATACACGAAATTTTACAACAATAGCAATACCATAGATCCTCAATATAAGAAAGATGATAACAATCCATTTCTTGGAGTTGCATTTACTCAATGATTGAAATGAAGGATATGAGCCATGGTGTTCAAATTTTAAACTTATACATGCCAGATATACTCACTGATGTGCTCCACATTTTTCCACATAGAGTCCATGTGTTCCTTAAAAAAAAGGAGTGATACTAAACCCTAAACCCTTGCAACTCTAAATGAATTGTTTCTCCCTCTTTTTGTACAGAAAATGTGGCTGTGTATTAACTCCAAAAAAAATCCTACAGAATTCCCAGGAACTAGATCTCTCCCGTTTTTAAAAAAGTAACCATATCATGTGCACCTGGAACCCCTCATGAATTCTTCTTCACTAAGAATTCTCTTTTCCTTTCTGTAGAACAAATAGTAAACTCAATGTTAGCTTTTAAGGTGATAAGGCAACTTCTACAAGACAAATTTAATTCCCATATTAAATGTATGGAAAAACTCTGAAATAGAATTTACTTTTTCTTTATTTCCCCAGATGCCTCAGATGTCCATATGTTTTCGTTATACCCCAAACTCCCTTGTCAACAACTCTTTAGCATTTGGAAGTTTTTTTGAAAAATTATATGATCAATTATCCCATTTTTCTTAATTGTATGTGCACTGATTATTTGGTGAATTCAAATCTTACAGACCATAGGGGGGAAAAAAAGAACAAATGATAATTTCAGAGTTTTCTCAATTCCTGTATGACTGATGGCTTGGAGACAAGCTAAGTAAGCTACATACTCTTACTCTATGCCACTATTATGGTTTTTATGAGAGTCAAGAGGATACTTGCCTCGGTACTGAGACTCGCATCCAGCAAGAATTAAAATGTGGGGGTGCAGGCAATACATCATCATTTCTCAGCATCCAAAGTACATCAAGAGGAATAGACAAAAAGATGGTAATGGTGATCTCAAACATTCCCCCTGTTAGCCACCATATGCCTAGCTAGTGCATACAGAAACAATGGAAATTTCAAACACCTAGGGATGCATGAAAGGACATCATTACACAAAGACTGGAAGTATTCAATATTAAGTCCAAGAGGGCATTTTATACAGATGGTAATCTCAAACTTCACCACCAACTGCTTAACAGATGCAGAAAATAAACATTGATTTCAATCAACTTTACCACATAAAGTTCACTCTACAAGGAAAGTCTAGACTTGGTGCACACATCAGAAAGTCTTTGGAAGATCATGTATTGATGTTGAAGATCCTCTCAAAATCACACATCATAAATAAAACGAGATAGATATAAATATAGAGAGAAAATTAACATACTCACAAGGTTCACCCAACAGTTGTCCTGCTCATATTCTCCAATTGCCCAAGTGTGGCCATACCTGGGGGGATGAAAACTACTTCTCTCCATCCCTCTTCGTCCACAATACCCTGTATGTTATTATAGTTCCATTAAATGTCATGGAGTCTGCAAATGATTTCCTAACAGTTTTAGAAGCAGAATCACAATTATTTATTAGCATAATACCTCCATTCTCTTGACCACGTGTTCAAAACTGCCAACCTAAGATTTGTATGGAAAAATTAGTCTGGTAACTGTTAAAAGAAATGTGAGGAAAATAACAGATTTCATGTGCATAGCACAAATTTTGGACCTGAATTATAATTTAATGTAAAGGAATTAGCCAAGAAAATTCTACCTGTATTTCAGTGTCCATTTGAAATGAAGGATTAGCTTTATTCTGTAGTTTGGATGCTTTTTGAAGTGCTTGATCTAAATCTTCCTGGGAATAGCAAAGACAAATTTAGAAAATTTTAATCAAGTTGAGGTCCACGCTGAAGTTTGGCTCCATCAAGAGTAACATTCAACTTTTAGTTTTATTTTCATAGAGCAAAAAAATGGAAAAAAGGATAATGTATCTTGCACCTTGCAAAAGAAGATTGGACAAAGTCGAACCTCCTTACTCCTCACAATCAAGTTATTAGACTGTCATTAAAAATATCCATGAGGTTCAAATTTTGCACGCAGAAAATCTTGAATCAACAGCAACTATTGATAATAAAATCAGTTGGAATTTTCATATTGAAGTGATGAGTAACATGGAACTCTTTATAAAATAGTTGAATTTAATTGTTCATTCAAAGACAGTGCAACACAAATTTTCTTTTAAGGTTAACACCTTTGCTTAGAGAAGAATCCTTCCACGAATGTAATTGAATTGCAACCTCCACCTGACTCAAACCAAGCTTATACAATAGAATATATTAAGTGACAACATCTAGGTAGGAGTGGTCCTTGAGTAGTACAGAGGTTTGTGGAGTGTCAACCTTCTTTCTACTATCTTTTCAGATGACCACGTGATTTTTTTAATGTTGTAATGCCATCATGTATACATTCAGCTACATTCATTCCCGAAGATCTACGAGATGATTGAATTTTGTCTGCTCTGCTAAGATAAGGCAAGATAGGGAAATGGGTACTTATGAAGCTTCTAGAACTATGCATGGAATGATACTTCATATGCTGCATAGATAGAGAAAGGCATGTTGAATTAGCAGAAATACTGATCGAGGAGTAAATCCTAACTTAAAAAACCCTAGATCCTAGTGCACAACCATTGGTAATGTAAGAAAACTTGCAACGGAAGCAAGAACTGAGGACACACAAGAGTGACAAATAACGAGTTTTAAATTACAATTAATAATGAGTGAAAGTTGTTTCTAATTTTCCTAATTATCAAATGAATGTTTCCTAATTACAACCTTATTTAGTACATTAAGCTTCAAAAAATCTTAATTAGTGCCCATTTTCTAGAAAGAAATATGATTAACAAAATAAAAAAATGTAGCATGACCGATTGAAATTATCTAATCATATAATGACTGTCTTTGGGCTGATCTTAGACAGCTATCACATAATCATTTTCTCAACCAATGTTAAGCCCTTGCCATACATTTCACTCTTTCTAGCATTCTGGTGGCATTGGAACAAATCTTGCGGATACAAAAGTATTTTGCCCTATAGCCCTTTCACATTTTGGTGGACACAATGCCTTTTCCATTTAGTATCTAATTGCTAGATGGTACTCTTAACTTGGATGATGTATCCTTGACCTTTGTTCTAATGCCACTGAAAAAGTGCAGGGAATAAAACGACAGCAAGTGTTTAACAAAAACAATTCTCAAAAAATAAGAAACGACAACATCAGTCAATCTCAATTTACTATGACTTTCAAAACTCTAGAGAAGTACACTAGGTTCAGAACAATAAGAGGAAAACACACACAAGTGAAAAGAACATGATTCACTTCATACCTGGAAGATTGGCACTCCATCAAATGATATACCTTTTTCTTTGGTATTTCCACTTAGCTGCAAACTTTTCAAAATGGAAGAATATTCAATATAGGGATTCAAAAAGCCTGATAAATATGCGATGAGGTTAAATCATACAAATTAAGTCCAAATGAAGAATCAAATGTACGACCTGAAGAGCATTCATCACTTGTTGTGGATCTGGCAAGAATCTAAATGCTATGCCTTTAGCATTGAGGTTATAAACCTGCATTTTAAAGTACATAAAAACACATAGGATTTTGATTGTATATTACATTTCATGAAAGAAGTCATAACCAGACGATCACCTTGTTAAGAGAAACAGCAACAACTTTGGCTCCTTGGCCTGCAAGTGGTTCTCTAGCTTTGACCTGCAATCATGTACTATTATAATGCCATATAATCAAATTTTTTATAATGAGAAAAGGAGGGAAAACAGTCTTGAAAACGTTTAATATATTACAGGAAAATGTTAGGAAAGTTTCCAGAATACAACACATTTTTCATGAACCTCCCAAAATACCTTCTCCTCTCTCTCTAAATTTTGATGAACTTAAACCATTACTGGATCAAATAATGGAATGAAACATAACATCTTCAGCTAGTTTTATAGATTACCAAACAGAAATTAATTCAGAAGACTTTATTCCAAAAAATGCATTATTATCTAATGCCTTTACAATATTTCAGAGTCTTTGGAAAAATGATAACCTAATCTTATGAAAAAATATAAGATTTTTCATCTTATTTCTACAAAGAAATTATGCAACTGTAACAAAAGGAAGCTCCAATATTAGAGGATGAATTAATGGTATCACCAAAGTTTTTATCATCCCTTAGATTACCAATGACCATGACAAGTTCTCACAAGAGATACTTTGTGCTTCATTCACAGAGTCTCTGATTCTTCAGCTTATTCTCCATGAAAACTGTTGAACCTCTATAATCTCTAATGAGATGAACTTGAATATATAAATTTTACCTAGTTTTACTATCACTTACATTATCAAGGTAACATGTTAAAACTTCTTTATCTCAGAAGAACTACATTTCTAATACATTTACAAAGTTCCCAAAGTTTCTTGTCACAGAATGCAGATGAAATAATGGTATTAAAGTAAATTCTTCACCTGGTTTTATCATTTGGCCTTGTAACGAAACGGACTTGAAATGTTTCACTCATTACAAGAGATACGTTCTACCATGTTCATAAAGTTTCAGATTCTTCAAGCACGTAATTGATGCAACTCTTATCATTTCTAAGATTGATCACCCACGAGAAATGACAGAAGTGGAAAAAATACTGGTATTAACATTAACATCTCCACCCAGTTTTATCATCATTAGTTTGTACTAGAAACTTGGATTTACGAAACTTCCTCTTTTTCTCTCACAGCACAAAGTTTACTTTTCTAGAACAAACCACGCAAAGTTTCAGATTCTTTGAGTTACTGTCCATTAAAAAGCATGCAACTTAGCATTTTTACAAAATAATCTAGAGTTACTATCACATGGATTTGAAAGACATGCTTGTTTAAACATGATTCGATGATAACCTCACAAGAGGAATTTCTCTACAATATTTATAGAATTCTCTTGAGTTATTGTCCTTGACAAAAAAAATGAACTGGACAAAATGCCACTATAAATTTACTATGTCTTCACCTAGTTTTTTATCATCACTTGTATTATTACCAAACAAACATGGAGTTGAAAGACATATTTTCTTTAAAAGGCCTGTAAAGGACCTCTTCTTATAAGAAGAAGAACTACATTTCTGCTACATTTGGAAAGTCTCAAATTTGGAACAAAGCGGAGGGAGAGGACGCTAATACCTGATCTAGGAGAGCTTCTGCATCGCTCCTTCTAAAGCAAAATATTCCCAACGATTTCTGACTAGAGGAATCGGAAACCAGAACAAACTCGCTAGAACTGTTACAAACAGCATATACAGGTACGCCATCTAATTTCTGAGATATTTCTTCAGTGCTAAGAGCAACATCAAACAAGTGTTTTCCTTCCCTTTCAATCCTTCCACTACTTAAAGAAGCGAACAAGGGTCCGTTGCGATGATTTCTCATCGATCTCTGCGGACATGGCGAAAGAAGAATCTTAGAAAGGTCGAAAGAGAAGAAGCTCTGTGGAAACTGACGGTTCGCTGACGGCTTCGGGGGGAAATTGTTCTCTAGGATTAGTTTGGCGGAGGAGATAAGATTCTCCGCGTGTTTCCTCAACGGATCCAGAGCTTTCGCTGCAGAGTTTCGCGCCTTGAGGAATCCTGACACTCCGTCATAGCTACAAGAAGAAGAAGAAGAAGAAGAAGCCATGGTTATGGCTATGGCAATGGCTTCTTGATTCTTCAGTTTTCTCGACGCTACTACTCTAGCGGGGCTTATGTGAATCTACATTCACACATGCATGCATGCATGCATACATACATACATACATACATACATACATACATACATGATACAATACGTACATACACACATACATACGTACGTACGTACATCATACATGAATACATAGGAAAGGTGAAAGCGGATATAAGCCAAATGTTTGTTCTAGTGTTTGTCTCGGGACGTGACATTATAACCAATGGATGTGCTCTCTCGTCCCTAACTCCTTGCACCAAATCAGATACTGACTCTAATCGTGCACGATCGATCCCTGCGTGCATGTATGTATCTTACTCGTTTATCAAGTGACTCAATGCACTACCTCCTCAATTGTCCCATTTTGCTATGCAAAAAATCC
>NW_028231247.1:0-15178 GCF_043228905.1 Azolla caroliniana | reverse complement strand
AAGACCTTTGCTAAGGGTGGCAATTTAGAATGCCAACTAAGTTGTAAGATCTGCCACCACCCATGATCAAATTTCTGCATTTTCCATTCTTCTTTAGCCTTAGATGATAACCATCCAAGAGACTCAACATAGCAATGATACAAAAAATTAATAGTCACTTGTAACAATGGTGTTTGACCCCGTAAACACTAATCAATCCACAGTTGTTCTCCTATTTGTAGAGGTAAGGGACCTTGCATCAATGCAATATTTTGTAGGTGTTGCCAAATAAACCCATAATTAGGCGAGATGCGTAATAATTGTCACGCTTCAACAAACTCCAAAATTCTTTTAGATGGAGCCTCAACTATATCTCGGACCCACCTCTTTGACCCCCAAACGATTAAATTGAGAGCGCAATCTCTCATTTCCTAGCCAACATAATAACCGAGAAGACACAAGTAACTCTTTTTGCAAAGAATTACAATGCCCTCTACTAGATGTTGGTTTCCATACACATAACAAAGAGCGCTTCCTACCATGAAGTAACGAAGTGTTGAACACATGAAGAGCCTAGAATCCTAAGTGAAATACATCCATTCAGTAATTGCCACCATGAAGCCTTAATCGTTGTCCTCCCATGTGTTAAAACCCTTGTTCTCAATGAAATATTGAACAATAGATATCCATGGTTGAGAGTTTGAACATATGTCTTGTAATAATGAAAATCTACAAGCCATCATATGCAAAAATAAATTCAATATTCCAGCTCCCCCCAAGCGCTTAGGGGTTGCTAGATGATTCCATGCAACCCAAGTGATTCTCAGCTTATCTCTCTTCCTCCATCTTATTCTCATCCTATCCCTCTTCTTCCCGATTGAGAATGGTCGTACTAATGGAGTCCCTAGAGAGGAAATGTTATGTAGGTTATGTCACATAGAGATAGAGGATGAGTTCAACTTATGCTGAGATAAGGGCAGAATACCAAGTCATACTAGGACCCTCTCCCACTCTCTCCAAATTATTGGATACCCCAGATATAAAGAGACTAGGTAGGTATATCTTAGAGCTAAAACAACATAGGGAGGAAAAACTACAACATAGGGAGAATAGAAGGATATTAAAACCTGGTAGTCATACCTCCATGGCTAGTCATTGGGATAGTCCTTTTTCCTCTTCTTTTTCATCTCTTTTGTAGTTTGTACTTGATATTTTGTTTTAGAAAAAAAATAAAAAAAATAAAATCACCAACATGTAACTAATACAATTTTTCAGGAACAAGGGGAGTCAATGAATGTGGACACACCTACACCACTCGGCCTCTCTCTTGAGGAAGCGAAAATGCAAAGAACAACCAAACACCCTCGGATGTCGGGCTTCAAAGCAATTCGACATGGAGTAGAAACAATTATTAAGAAGATAAGGGAACGTGAGTTGTGCTGCTTAGCAACTATGGAAGCAATATCTTTTACATTGGGACCACGGGCCACCTCCACATCGAAACCCTTTGACCTCTCGCTTCTTTTCGAGAGACATGGATGGAAATGAAACTAGGCCTAGTATAAAGTCATTTCCTTGTAGAACATGTTTTTTTTGCTAGAACTCTTTAGCTTACGTTCTATTTTATTTTTATTTTTACTTTCGATGAATGGGTAAATACCCCATTTTTATTGTAAACCAATTGTCTCATGGGCCAAATTTGGTCTTAGATGACGTTAATCTCTCTCTCTCTCTCTCTCTCTCTCTCTCTCTCTCTCTCTCTTTGCACGAATTTCTCTCACAACCACAATGTGCACTCTCGATTGCAACATTCATTCGTAAAGCTCTTGAACATCAAAACTTGCTACTCACTTTCACACATATCATGTGAAATGTAATATTTTTGGTCTCATAGGTCATATTTGTTGGGATTACGGTCCCTCCGGATGGGATGGTCAGATGTCCGGGAATCGGGAATGAAGACCCGAATGAGGAGTACCCGGTATCGGAACCGGATGATGAAGACCCGGTTTCGGATCCGGATGATGAAGACCCCGGCTACGGAGCCGGATGACGAATGTACCCGGAGAGAGATCCGGATGCGGGGACATATTTGTGAATATGTTTGCCAAGGGCCCTCTAGGCTATATTTGTAAATAGCCTGAAAGTCATATGTGTATAAATATGACTTAGGGCAAACAGTTTTGTTGTTGTTGCTCATTTTTCTGTTTTCCACTTAGAGGGAGCGAAGTGAGAGCAGCCGAGAGAGAGAGTGAGAGAGAGAGAAAGGAAGAGGTCGACGCCTCTGTGTAATACCGCCGCCTGTGGCGAGGACAGCGAGCTCAAGGTTGTCGCCTTGCAGCTCGCCATTGTACATTCCCTGCGTATAGTGATAGTTGGAGTCTTGCACTCCCGTGGTTTTTCCCGTCTAGGGTTTTCCACGCTAAACCCTGTGCATTCGAGTCTCTCTCTGTGTTTTCGATTTACTGCTGCATTGACTCGTGTTTCCTCGGTTGTGGCCGAGAGGTGAAGGTTTTGAAAGCGTCAATTTCTAACAATCTGGTATCAGAGCGACTGCAGTGCAGAAAATGGAAGGCGGCAACAGCGGGCAGTCGGGGATGATGGTGCTGAATGCGCAGAACTACGCCGACTGGAAGATAAAGATGGAGGATCTGCTCATTGTTCGGGACCTGTATGAACCGATCGACAGGTCGGAAATACCCAAGGGGGTACTTGAGACGGAATGGAGGCTTCTGAACCGGAAAGCCGTTGCAACCATTCGGCAATACGTCGACGTGAGCGTTCTACAACATGTGGCGAACGACACCAACGCATATGAGATGTGGCAGAAGCTGTCGGGCCTCTACGAGAGGAAGAATGCGTTGAACCGGACCTCCCTGATGAGGAAGATAGTGAACCTCAAGTACCAGGACGGCGAGAGTATGGTGGAACACGTAAGCACGTTCATGGGATTCGTGAACCAGCTTGCGGCGATCAAGTTCCCGTTGGAGGATGCAATGCAAGCCATCATGCTGATGTGTACATTGCCGGAAAGCTGGGAGAACTTGGTGGTGACTCTCAGCACCTCCTGTACCGAAGATAACTTGTCCCTACAAACGGTAAAGACAAGCATTTTGAACGAAGAAACGCGTCGGAGAGATAAAGAACCGGCCTCCGATCCGAAGATGCTGCTTACCGAATTGGATCGGGGAAGACAACGGAACCGGAGTCCGCAAAGACGGGAGAAGTCGGGGACCCGGTCGCAGTCAAGAGGAAGGCCCACATGCTTCCACTGTGGGAAGCCGGGGCACTTCCGAAAGAATTGTCGGCATTACCGAAAAGACAACGGAGCCGACGACACCGATTCGAAGAAGTCTTCGGAACGGAACGGTGCTTACCGGGGAGCCACGGACCGGAATGGTTCGGATCGGTGAGGGCAGGACCGGAAAGGAACGACGGCACTCGCGGCAAGTGAAGAGGAGATCATGCTCATCACCGAAGAAGGTGAACTAAACATTGCCGGCGATGAGACTACCTGGGTGGTCGATTCCGGAGCGTCGTTCCACCTGACCCCGGAAAGAAGATACTTTTCATCCTACACAGCCGGTGAGCATGGCTGTGTTCGGATGGGAAATGAAGGTACGTGCCGGATTGCTGGCATAGGAGACGTGTGGTTGACAACCTCGACCGGATGCAAAATGTTGCTGAAGGATGTCCGACACGTTCCGGAGGTTCGATTGAACCTGATTTCGGCCGGGAGGCTAGACGATGAAGGCTACACAGGTAGCATCCGGAACTGCGTAATGAAGTTCAGCAAGGGGAGCCTGATAGTGGCTCGGGCCCGGAAAGTCAACACACTGTACCTTATGAATGCCTGGTTGTGTCTGGAGGAGTTGAACGTGGCAGCCGACACTGCCGGTGAGCTGTGGCACAAGAGACTATGCCACATGAGTGAGAAGGGGATGAAGAGGCTTGCAGAAGACAACCTTATTCCAGTGAAGCATGTGCACCTGGAGAAGTGCACCGATTGCCTGGCCGGTAAGCAGAACCGAACCTCCTTCCACTCAAGGCCACCGACGAGACGTAGCGCACCATTGGAGTTGGTGCACACTGACGTGTGTCAAGTAGAAACGAAGTCACATGGCGGAGCCCAGTACTTCGTGACATTCATTGATGACCACAGCCGGAAGCTGTGGACGGCACCGTTGAAGACAAAGGACCAAGTGTTGTGCGTCTTCAAAGAACTCCACGCGAGAGTGGAAAGGGAATCCAGTAAGAAGCTGAAAGCGATACGAGCGGATAACGGAGGGGAATACCGGGGGCAGTTCGAGGAGTACTGTCGCTCGAAGGGAATCCGGCTCGAGTTTACTGTGCCGAAGACGCCGAAACTGAACGGGCTGGCCGAGAGGATGAACCGGACCATAATGGAGAGGGTCCGGAGTATGCTGGCGCATGCGAAATTACCCAAGGGGTTTTGGGCTGAGGCAATGTCGACGGCGACATACGTGATAAACAGATCACCCTCAGTACCTTTGGACGGAGACACGCCGCAGAGAGTGTGGACCGGTAGGGAAGTATCCTACCGGCATATGAAGGTGTTCGGGTGTCTCGCATATGTGCATGTGGCAAAGGACCGGAGAGGAAAGCTAGATCCAAAGACCTGGCCATGCATATTCCTCGGTTACGGCGATGACGAGTTCGGCTACCGAGTATGGGACCCGGTTGACAAAAAGATATTCCGGAGTCGTGATATCATCTTCATGGAGGACAAGACACTCGCCGACTGGGAGTCGGAGAAGAAGATGAAGAGCTCCAAGTCGACCGGTGAGGATCAACTCTACGAGGAGCAGTCCCGACCGGCAAGGGACCGGTTAGCACTCGAGGATCCGGCCGAAGACGATGAAGAAACAGAACCGGCCGAGGAAGATGAAACTGATACCGGAACCGGCCCCGATCCCGAAATGGATTCGGATGAAGAGGAAACGGAGGAGCCGGTTACCGAAGCTCCGGAACGGAGATATCCTCTAAGAGAGAGAAGGGCCCCCCGGAGATTTCCGGAACCAGAGCACGTGCTGCTAACCGACGAGGGGGAGCCGGAGAGTTTTGAAGAAGCAAAGCTTGACACCCATAGCCGCAGGTGGTTAAGTGCCATGCAGGAGGAGATGGATTCCCTGCATGAGAACCACACATATGAACTTGTGGAGTTGCCGAAAGGAAAGCGGGCACTTCGAAACAAGTGGGTGTTCAAGCTGAAACCGGGAGATGCCGGAAACCCCCCAAGATACAAAGCCAGGATCGTGGTGAAGGGGTTCCAGCAGAAGAAGGGCGTCGACTTCGACGAGATATTTGCCCCGGTAGTGAAGATGACCTCCATCCGGACGGTGCTGAGCATAGCGGCAAGCATGGACCTCGAGGTAGAACAGATGGACGTGAAGACGACATTCCTTCACGGTGACCTCGAAGAAGAGATCTACATGCAGCAACCGGAAGGATTCGAGAAGAAAGGGAAGGAACACCTGGTATGCCGGTTGAAGAAGAGCCTTTACGGACTGAAGCAGGCTCCCCGGCAATGGTACCGGAAGTTCGACTCTTTCATGACCGACGAAGGGTACCACAAAACGCAGTCCGATCACTGCGTGTTTGTGAAGAAGTTCGAAGGAGGAGACTTTCTAATACTCCTCCTGTACGTGGACGACATGTTGATTGTCGGACGGGACCAGGTCAAGATACGGATGCTGAAGAAAGCGCTTCACCGAACCTTCTCAATGAAGGACCTGGGTCCGGCGAGGCAAATACTAGGGATGCACATCATCCGGGACCGGAAGAAGAAGCAGTTGTGGCTGTCACAGGAGAAGTACGTGACAAAGGTGCTTCACCGGTTCAACATGTCGGAAGCAAGACCGGTCGGGTCAACCCTCCCGGCAAACTGCAAGTTGTCCAGCAAGCAAAGCCCCAAGACAAAGGCTGAGAAGGAGGACATGATGAAAGTACCATATGCCTCTGCCGTCGGAAGCTTGATGTACGCAATGGTGTGTACAAGACCGGACATAGGATATGCAGTCGGAGTGGTGAGCCGGTACATGAGCAATCCCGGCAAAGAGCACTGGAACGCGGCCAAGTGGATACTCCGATACCTGAAGGGCACGACAAACGTGTGCCTCCGATTCGGCTCCGGTAAGCCCGAACTTGACAGCTTTACCGATTCGAATATGTCGGCTGATGCAGATACCAGCCGGTCCACATCAGGGTATGTGATGACGTATGCAGGGGGAGCTATTTCGTGGCAGTCGAGGCTGCAGAAGACGGTTGCGTTGTCAACCACGGAGGCGGAGTACATGGCGGCTGTTGAAGCCGGCAAGGAAATAATATGGATGAAGGACTTCATTGGAGAGCTCGGTATCCGGCAGGAGGAGTACCGACTCTACTGCGACAGTCAGAGTGCCATCCACCTTGCGAAGAATGCGGCCTATCACTCCCGGACGAAGCACATCCAGCGAAGATATCACTGGATCCGGGAAAGGATAGAAGACCAGGAGTTCGTGCTGACGAAGATCCACACGGACGAGAACGGGTTAGATATGCTGACCAAAGTGCTCACACCCGACAAGCTGGAAGCGTGCCGGAAGAGGGTCGGACTGGAAAGACATCCCATGCCGAAGTGAAGGGGGAGTTTGTTGGGATTACGGTCCCTCCGGATGGGATGGTCAGATGTCCGGGAATCGGGAATGAAGACCCGAATGAGGAGTACCCGGTATCGAAACCGGATGATGAAGACCCGGTTTCGGATCCGGATGATGAAGACCCCGGCTACGGAGCCGGATGACGAATGTACCCGGAGAGAGATCCGGATGCGGGGACATATTTGTGAATATGTTTGCCAAGGGCCCTCTAGGCTATATTTGTAAATAGCCCGAAAGTCATATGTGTATAAATATGACTTAGGGCAAACAGTTTTGTTGTTGTTGCTCATTTTTCTGTTTTCCACTTAGAGGGAGCGAAGTGAGAGCAGCCGAGAGAGAGAGTGAGAGAGAGAGAAAGGAAGAGGTCGACGCCTCTGTGTAATACCGCCGCCTGTGGCGAGGACAGCGAGCTCAAGGTTGTCGCCTTGCAGCTCGCCATTGTACATTCCCTGCGTATAGTGATAGTTGGAGTCTTGCACTCCCGTGGTTTTTCCCGTCTAGGGTTTTCCACGCTAAACCCTGTGCATTCGAGTCTCTCTCTGTATTTTCGATTTACTGCTGCATTGACTCGTGTTTCCTCGGTTGTGGCCGAGAGGTGAAGGTTTTGAAGGCGTCAATTTCTAACAATATTTGACATTTGAAGATGATAATAGAATCTCTCTCTCTCTCTCTCTCTCTCTCTCTCTCTCTCAACCTCCAACGTTGTCCCCAATACAACTGAAAGTGCTAGAATATATCCAACCACATCGTATAAACCGCTATTAGCCTTGGTTCTTGGATAGTCTTAACACTTCTCTAAGGTAGGTGTTGAGTTAGCATCGTGGAATTGTCACAATAGAAAGAAGACATGAAAGGTTGCAATGAAAAACTAGTGGGGGATGAGTATCACTTACTTCCCTCATGCTCAATGTACGAGGTAATATGCGAGAAGTATGATGACTTATTCGATGGACAAGATAATTTAAGTGTCATACTCACATCCCTAGTAAGAAGGGGGAGCACATATGCATTATTTTCACTTGGAGGGTTTTTATTATAGAGTAGTAATATCCCCTCAAGAAGGAGTCACCTACAAGATGATATGTTTATTGGGTCCCATAGGTCAAATTTGACATCCTCATGGTTGATAAAAAATATTGTTTATTATACCATGTTATTCTCTATGTTTATTGTCTCGTTATTTTAGCCAAAACTTGATTATACGAGGCCCAATTTTTATGACCTGAATTACGGTGATTGACAAGACCTACAATATGTTTTCGGAAGAAAAAATTTGTGCTCAACTAAATCTACACAAATTTCATAACTATACTTTTTGTAGGGTTAGGTCACACAATGGCAAACACTCGCAATGGAACCACATAGTTCAAGAGTATGACCAATAATGAGCCAAAACAACAAAGATTCTTGATGACAATGCAACAAATTCAACCACAATGGAAACATTGCTTGAAATGTAATAAACGAGCGAGTGAAGATATTAGGGCACTCATGAGGGAGAATGTGAAATTACATTGAGAATGAGAGTCTTAAAAAATGTAGAACTCAAAATTGAGACTAGAGAATGTAAGCAAGAAAGCTTTGTTCAAAACAAATGAGCGTTTGAACAAGATTAAGTTGCATGAAGCATTAAAGGAGGGAATAATGGACACAACGAGTTGGGATGTGGATGAATTAAAGAAAGTATGCAGCAACGATATTATTTCTAATTCACCTATCATGCATGTGGTGTTTTATGAAAAGAATGTGGAAAGTATAGTTGCCCAAGAATTGGAAATATGTGAATGACAATCGAAGAACTTTCTCGTACATTGGATCAAAGAGAAAACCACAAAAATTCCTACATCTCTTGGATTCTTTGGTATGCATTGTGGCATGTCAGGTATGAATGTGTATGGGACACAACAAGGTGCTACACATTTGGAAAGAAGGCCTACTATATGCACAATGGTAATGAGGATCATGTTCGAAAATAGTTGGATGTATCTCAAAAGTACACAATTCATTGTGTGTGAATATCATATCATGTCACAATTAAATGTCCGTTGTAATGTATATGAAGAAAAATGGAAAAGTAAGGTTTAGGATGTGTGTAACAATGGAAAAAGAGGAAAATAGGGACACTAACCCATGGCTATGGGGCTACGACTATGTTTTTAGAATTGCAATGGACACACATAAAAAGGGGGATTTAGCATTGAGGAGTTGAACGATGTATCAAATACCACAATTCTTATTGAAACTTGGGAACATGACGCACAAAGAAAATCAAGGTTGGGACAATTTTATTTTTTATTTTGTGCACAAGAAGAGCACTTTTACTAAGAGAACTTTATATATGGATGAGGACTAAACACATAATTCTAATTGGCGAAAGATTATATTTCTCATGCTTGATAAAGTCAATTATTAATAAGTATAGTATCAAACCAAATAAAGCCTATCATCTTCAAGGTAATGTCAAAAGTAGCCCTTGAGTCAAGGAAAACACCACATATCTTGGGTTAAACAAGTTTAGGAGTCTTATAATCATCCCTTGTGTACATTAGTAATACCTAGTGTATGCTACTGCATTAAGGAGTTGTGAGGACATTGTTGGTCTAAAAGCATTTGCAAATTGCTTCACAAGGCTTGACTCAATAACAAAATGTATAAACAAGGCTCGACTCAATACAAAATACCTTGACAAGGCATTCTATTAACCGAGTATCGAATATAATTAAAAGTGTAACACAATGACACAAATATTAATTTAGTCATGACTAAATAGTATTCTCATGGATATCACACATGTGGCATTCTATTAACCGAGTATCTAATATAATCAAAAGTGTAACATGATGACACAAATATTATTTAATCATGACTCACGACTAACGCTACAACAAGGCAAGGAGCCGAATGATTGGTAGCAAAAAATTGTCAATACTACCACTAGCTTCTAGAGCATGTAGGGATATGTTTGAAAAATATATTAAATTTCCATGTTACACTATCCCATTAAACATCAAAAGATTTAAAAGCACAACTTACATTATCACTCTTTTCTTATATTACCTAACCCCCCTCCCTCCCTCCCTCCCTCCCTATAATCATCCTTGTTTTGGCAATATAAAATAAGTGAAGTTGGAAACCAACACATCTTGTGCAAGGATTATGTAGCTTGATTTCACCACTTCAAACTTTGTATATGTATGATGAATTCATCAACAATTTGGTTAATTCCTATTAATGGGATTTAAAAGAATAGAGCGTTACATGCATTACCATATTCACAATATGACAAAGTTCATCTTTTCCTTTCGTAAAAAGAAAATGGGCGAGAGGGAGAGTGAAGGGAGGTGACCTTCTTCGGAGTTCTTGCGTACTCTTCAAAAACTGCCCTCGGAGATATGGGGATTGTCCGTTGTTGGCAATACAGGTACAAATAATCCATATTTGCGAGTGGTACATTTATACTTCTCCTTTAGAGCATAAGGGCTTCCTCTTTACTGGTACTACTAATCTTCTCGAGCTGCTTTTACAGAATTTTCGTACTTTTCCAACCCTTCACGCATCTTTTCAACAACCATTCGTCTCTTCTCGTCTAACTTCCCAGTAACTTTCTTCCCTAAATTCAGCACTTTAGCACGCCTCGATGATCGATTTCCCTTATCATCGATAGTTGAGCTCTTGATGGATGAGGATGATTCACTTCTAGCTGGGCTCCCTGACTCAGACTCAGATAATGATTTTGATGTCTCAAGAAGTGGTGCATTGAGTTCATCTGATAATGTCATTAGTTTCCCCCCCGATAGAGCATCCTTTAATATTGCATCATTGTATGAAACTGTCTCTTTTGATGAAGCATCCTTTTCTAACGAATCATTGCATGAAATTACCTCAGGATCC
This sequence comes from Azolla caroliniana, assembly GCF_043228905.1. Classification (NCBI taxonomy): domain Eukaryota; kingdom Viridiplantae; phylum Streptophyta; class Polypodiopsida; order Salviniales; family Salviniaceae; genus Azolla; species Azolla caroliniana. The sequence continues at coordinate 4,649 of NW_028231247.1, read as the reverse complement.
TTCAATACGGCATCATCACTGAATGAAATTCCTTCTGTTGATGGAGCATGCTTCAATAACGTATCATCATTGCATGAGATTTGCTTCAATATAGTTACATCATTTGATGATGCTGTTGGAGTTCTTATCAGAGTTGTATCTTTAATCTCTTCACGAGGCAAGGAGTAGTCAGGTGATGAAATGTCTGTCTGTGAACTCCAAGGTGCTGGCATATCTGCCTGTGGAACCCAATCATTTGTCTCGGAAATCATCCATGGAACCCAAATACCTTCACAATTTGGTAGCACATATGTGTCTTGAATAAGAGTCTGTAGTTTTTCACATTATTGTTAGAAAAAGGATATAAATGAAAGAAGACACAAAAAGAAAACTGCCTTTGCCATGCAGTTTCTGCTACCTTCATGCTTTATGTATATACACAAAATTTTTATCTCCTCTAAGGGCAAAACTTAATGAAGTGTTGTGAAGAGTCCTCATAAGGGCAGAGGACACAGTAATAAGTTTTTATTTTGAGCGCATTTTATTTTATCTTACCCAAACACTCCAAATGTGCATAAAGAGAGGGCAATCCTTAAATTTTGACAATTGCAATATCATAAATCCAACTATTAACCATTGCAAATTTGCACCAAAGATACCTAGGGGGCGCATCTATGCAGTATGGACACACATAATATACCTAAAGTTTAACAAGACAGAAAAATTTCGTTCATGAATACAGAGAAAGAAAGGTTAACGACCATGGAAGCCAACGGTATGGACATAGGGATGATATTGTGCTATCCTACCTAGTCTCAGCTCTCTAGCTAGTGGTGGTTATCATGTCGTAAGTGAAGCTCGGCCTCCATTTACAATTGACCAGACACACTGGCCATGGGCATATTTGTCGTATTAAGCAAGGGCCCCTCTTCTAGAACTGGACATAGCACCATAGGATATGATTCATGATATATCAGAATTCCTTGAAATATATGTTTTCAGTTTCCATTTAAAAACATTACATAAATCTTGAGCCTCCATTAACAAGTGACCAACCACAATGGTCATGTCCATATTCTTGCTATACAAATGGTGAGTATCAATCCATCGGCCTGTTGTAAAACTTGAACTTGGACTTCAGCGCCAGTAAAAGGAATAAGAATCAGATTATTCTTGGTTTTGATAATGAACAACAATATCTGGCTTGAAACTAACCTTGATTTTATTCGTAATGAATGTGACAAATGGTCCTGTTGTGATCCTGTGGTCTCCAATTGATGGTTCAGGCTGTAGATCGATTGAAGGCATTGATGTAAATCCAAACCATATACTATCTGTTGGTGGTGGCTTTATCCGCACACGTACTGTGCCTTTGAAGGATACAAGTCTCAAAGATAGGGTTATAGGTACCTAGACAAAAGAGACATATGTGTGCATTAGGTTGCAGAAACAGGAACATTATATGATAACATATAAATTAAATAACCACATTAATTATCTCATGCCTCATGGATAGTAGATGTATAACATATGATAACATATATTCATCATCTGAAGAATGATCAGACCATGAAAAAACCATCATTATCCTCTGGGTCAGAAAAAAGGAAAAGGTTTGGGAAAAACCAAGTTTTTTCCATTATTTTTGACATGAGATAGTTAAATGGCCAAACTTGTCAATGATTTAAAGTCATGCAGTTTTCTCCAAAGGACTGCCTGGTTTAAACCCTATGTATGTAGAATATGACTGTAGACGTACAGCGTACAGAAACAAACCTGCGATAATCAAAACTACAGCTACTACAACTACAGTAAAAACTGTAGCAATATGAAAACCCTTACAAGATGTTTTTTGTAACCTTAGAATGTTACCATAGAAACTTGGTCAGCAACCCGTGTAAGGACAGCTCTCCAGCCTCCTTTTGATGATTGTGCTGTGGTGTTGCTACTGATCTTGTTATCCTTTGCATTTCCTGCATGAACACGCCTCTCTCTCTCTCTCTCTCAAAAACACATCTTAATGAGAATTATTGTACATAGGCAGATATATCCTGTAAACCCTCCATTTCTAAATTTCTAAATTTCAGCAATGTCAAGAGTTCCAATTGAAGGTGTTACAGAATGAAATTTAGAAATGAAGGGTTTATGGATGAATCAAGCCAGCCTTCTAATTTTTGTTAAATAATGATTGGGTGAACTATAACTCAAATTTCTTTAGTTACAGTCAATATCTACTGTTTTTGTTACATATATAAGCATTTGCAAGTCCATAATAGTTTAATAACATGCTGAAATGAGTTGCAAACATATTTCTTCTGGAAACAATTTGTATTTTTTTTTCTTGAAAGCACATGTTATGATGTACTACATATGTATTTAAACATATGATGTGATATAATACATATGTATTTACGCATACACACAAATGTAAGTACGTACATACACAACGTTCAACATATGTATGGATTGTATGAGATGTATCATTTGATAGCACAACACTCTCTAATATCTCTCGTCTTCCTGTCAATCTGTTGCTTCTGCAGCCTGCATCCACTGCATAATTCTACTCACTTTTTTGCTCATCTTATTATTTTTTCCCTCCTGCTCTGCTATCCATTACTACTTTCTTTATATTTGGCTTCTCTTTCTGTAGCTTACCAGAAAAAACCATACCCTCCAGTAAGAAAACCATGTACATGGAGTTTTGGGAAACAACAGACATTTGACAGCCAGACATAAGGACAAAATCACATCAAATCAAATAAAAAATATCTCATTGTGGCACGTGCAAAACCATCATCAATGTTACCCCTAAAATATGCCATCTAATCTCAAACAAGGGTTTAGTAAACCATCGTAGTGAAACAAATCCTAAGGATACATGATCCCGTCATTAAACTTAAAAGAGTGTATACTTGAAACAGATACATACATAGAGAACAATCAGTAAGAGGTGGCAACAGCCTTACAAATGAGGGAAATGGGGTCATTTGTACTATTTTAGTGATGTAAAATTAAATATTAGATCTTTAAATAATCCTATAACAGTTGCAAGTGAGAATCCATACGTACTTTTTTGGATACTGTCAAAACCCATAAATATATCTTCATCGGATAATGTTTGCTCAATGCTGTGATTTTCAGCACTTTCTTGTGACATAAAATCATGTGCATTTATGTTTGTCTCTATTTTAATAACTGCACCACCAAAATACTCTATGGCTGAATCAAAAGACCAGATAAATCCAGAATCTTTCGGAAGAACATGGAAACTCTGAAAATATGGTGGCTGTGTTCCAAGGTCTAGATCTGCACAGTTTATTTTTCCCATGTATGTTGGAGTGATAATCTTTGAAAGCTGCTTCTGCAAGATAGTAAGAACATGCATTAGAGACTGGCATCAATTATCATTTTCAGCATGGGAAAATGTCATGTTATTAATATTGAACTTGCCTGAACTAGTCTAAGGCACAATTCTCGAAACTGTTTACTTTGATAGGCATCAAAGAACAACCTTGAACATAGTATATTCCAGCAAATTGCCCCTTGGTCAAGAGCAAGTACACCTGATTCATGAGAATCGATTTGCTCTAAAAACTTTGATCCATCAGATTTTTCAAATACTTGAATTAAGTTATCAGAACCCACAATACCATGCTTTGAGGAAGTCTCTATTACGGATTGAGAACCTAATGAGGATTGGTGATCCAAGTCTTCAGATATAGAAGTAGATTCCAATAACTTGATTTTTACATCCCTAGACCCACTGTTTTCTTTTTGAATGGCTCCAACTCCTTTCCATGATCCTTTCTTCGCAATTTTTCTCCAGAGGCGCTGCCTCCTAGATAAATTCCCAGTTCCCTCGACATTTTCCGGACTTGCATTGTTTTTAAGCTCTAGATTTTCGTCTTTGTTTTGGGTGAGCTTGGAGAAAGATGGATACGCTTTGTCCAGTTGCAAAGCATACTCATGGAACTCTCTTTTGCATGTAATATACCAATCTTCTTTTTCTGTTGTCCATCGGGAGGCTGCACGAAGAACCTGACACCATGTCTCCTTTTCCCATGTTGTTTCAAAATACAGCAAACATAGAGAACTTCCTAAAAATATCTGCTGATTGAAACATTCGATTTGGATAGGGTACTTCTTAGCCCTTCAATAATGCAAAGAAAAAGAAACAATGTTGGCTTACAGAAATCACAAATTGAACTCTGTATACAAAAAGTAATCAAAAGAGAGAAAAAAGCAAGTTTCCAAAAACAAAAAGAATGTTTGGTTTCAATCCTCCGAATTCCACATAGAAAGACATGGAAGAGAAAGAAACCACTTTTCTCATGATCATGTCAACAATTATCATGATAGTTTTCACAGAGAAGAGTACAGTAAGACTATATATTCAAACCACACATCATCATGATGTAGGGAATGAGAGTACCATATACCATTTTCTTGAGGCCTCCTTCCCTGCAGAAACAGCATGAATGCTGCATCCTTTTAAGTCTGCACTCTCTTCAGTTCCATCTTCAGCAACAAGAGAAAGCACACTATTATCAATTTTCGCAAATCTTCTACTTGGACGTGCATAAAAAATATCATCATTTCCATCCTTTTTCTTCTTGTGATCCTTTGAGATTTTTTCTCTTTTGGTGGCATCCTTCTTTGATATTGAC
>NW_028231246.1:0-15189 GCF_043228905.1 Azolla caroliniana | reverse complement strand
ACATGATATTTTACATATGTTGCACCAAACAACAAAATCAACTTCTTTTCTGAGTAGACAAATGACACTCATTCATACACGGAAGAAACATTCTCGTGGTACCATCCACATCGCAATTCACATTATCTTCGATGTGAAATAGGTTGTTGGAACATCAACAAGGAGATTTGTGATGATGCATGTTTTGCCCCTGGACAAATTCATGAGGTTGAGTATAATTGTAATGCTCCATGTTCGTTCACATTTGAGTTAGCTTTTCGTAATTTCAACCCTGATTTATTCCTACACACATTTCTCTGTCACTTGTGCACTCTCAATTTCAGCATCCATTAATTAAATTCTCGAACATTGAGAATCACTTACCAATGTAACGTACTACATGAAATGTTTTACTTTGGTCCCATATGTCATATTTGACAACCAAGGACAGTAAGAAAGTCTATCTGTATATCAATCAATATATTTAGAACATTGATTCACCGAACTTCTGTTCACACAATTTATTTGTGAGTGCAATTTCTTATTCTATTCTAGTCTCATACATATATTTTCATTTTTATTGATTTTGTTATTTGATGGCTAACCTTACTATATATGTGTATGTGTGTGTCCCAAACTATAACTATGCATTTTAATTTTGGGTTTTGTACTATTAGGTGGAGTCGTTGCTTGATAAAGATAGTTTCACACTCGAAGAGCTTTTGGATGAAGATGACCTTATTCAAGAGTGCAAATCGTTGAATACACGTTTGATAAATTTGTAATCCTTTATGCCCTTTCAACATGTGAATTTTTTTGTTTTGTGATTTTGCTCATATTTTCCATTTATCTTACATATCTTGGTGGAACTTGGAAATTGCAGCCTTAGAGGGAAGGTACAGATCCAACAGCTTTTGAAATATATTGTTGAGGAACCACCAGAGGGATCTGACAATAAGAGAGTTTTCAAGTAAGAGACGTCCAGAGTTGTCTTTTGCTTTATTTATCCCTATCTTCACTTATTTCGTGTTTTTGAAATGAGAAATCACAATGGCCTTCGCAGGTTCCCTTTCATTTCCTGTGAAATTTTCACCTGCGAAATTGAGATAATATTGAAAACCATAGTTGAGGATGAAGAGGTAAGTATTTATGATGTTAACAATATGGTAATCTGCAAAATGTTTGCCGTTCAAGTATAATACATGGATTAGTACTTTTTGGATGCAACTGTTTATGGCCATTGAGATGTTAACTATGCTTATTGTCAAGAACTTGTATGGCCTGAACGAGGCGCTCTTGTGTTGTTATCTCCATATGAGAAGAAATAAAAAGAAGTTGACTTGTCTTTCCACCTGAAACTACAGTTCATTTGCTAATCAATTTATTGACCACTTTCCAATCTTGTTGTCTTAGATAAGTCTGCCTAACTCTAGGTATTTCTCCTACATCTGCTCCATTTGTTTATTTGTCTTGAGCCTTTTCATTCAATCTTCTGCTTCAATGGCTTCTGGAACTATCTTAAACTGTCTTGCCAAAGTATAGAGAGTCCAACTCTGCTTGGAGATTCTCCATGCCTGATTTTTTTTTTCTTGGTGCATGAAAGTCCATTTTCATTTTGTTCCAAGCTTTGTCCTTGCTCATTTTGCAGCCTTGGAGTTATGTTGCTCTTTTTTCAAGTGTCTTTGTGCTATGCTCTAGTGATTTACATATATGAACTCAAGTCAAGAAAAATGAAATGTCAGCAAGAAAAGGATTCAATTGGTAATTTTCATTATTTGGCTTATAAAGATTGTTTCTTTGTTGAGTGATGATCTTTAACACCACTAAAGCATGGGCAACGATATCAAAACCATAATTCTTCTTGACAAAAGAAAAGGTGGCATACACATAGTCTTACACATATCTAGGTAACATACGCAAGGCCTCATTTCTTTTTACAAAACTCTTATGGATATGTAGCCCTTGGTGCTCTTGAAAGAGAATATGCACATATACAGCTCCAAGATTCATAGACTAAATTGGGCCTTTTTTATACTCATTGCCCCAGTCTTCTCTTGGGAGTACAAACATGGGGACCGAGTCTTCACAAGGCAAAAAACTAAAGAGATTTGAAGAGACCTTAGTCTCAATGATTTCTTAATGATACGGAAGAGCACAACATCAGTGCCCCATGATTTAATTCGGGCACTGATGGGAGCGGCCCCATTAATGACCGGAATGCTATTCCATTTAGTGATTAATATCCAACCATTTCGTAGCTCCCGAAACAAAGGTACTCAAGGTTGGCATTTATGACATAAAAAATCAACTTGCTGAACATGGAGATGATCATTGTTGGTATGTTGAAACACAAGAATGGTTAAGAGTCATATAGATAACCATAAATGCACTACCCCTGTTCCAATATAGCTTGAATTTTCCCCATCTGAACATCACCAAAGTGGGAAACTATAGTGTGATCAGAAATGATAGTATCAAATTGGATAATGGAACATGGATCAGCCCCACAACATCTCTTGGTAGGAAGATGGCTCACAATTATACATTGGAGGGTGGATTCTCCATCAGACCCCCTTATATGGATATACATCTATTGCATGCATTGCATATTGCGATAGCGCAGGTGTGGACGTCTTCATTTTACTTATAACTTGAGGTAGGCCAATATGCATACACTTCTGGAAGAAAGAATCTGTTAATTGTGTTATCCAGGAATGGAATATGAAGAACACCTATGTTTGCTACTATATTGCTACTATGAAAAAAGAGGGAGATACCATTGGCTCTCTAATCAAGGCTTTGCCCAATACACAAGGTAAAGGAATATGAGTACCAATGGTGCTTGGGATTGTTCTTGCTAGAACTCAAGATACATAGGGGGAAGTTGTTGAAGGACAACAATACAACCACACAAGCTCATTGACAAAGAACGATCATAACTTTCTCTAGCGCTATAACTACTACTAACCCCACAAGTCAATTAAGGGGTTGTGAAATAATAGGCCATACCAATTAGTTGTGCATGTGGGACCCGACCTTGTGAACTACAATGTCACTATCCTTGTCATCAACAAATAAAGGCTATTATCTCCATTGTCACTATCCTTGTCATCACAGGTGTTTTTAATGCTTGGGAGTTCTCTCCATTTTGCGCTGTTTATTTCTATTTATGTTTTCACATAGTTAAATTTGTTTTGGTTTGTTCACAAGGATGAGACAAGTTTTTAAGGTGTAATCTCATGTTTGGTCTTATAGGCCATTTTGACCTATAAGACATTAGTGTAATGCAATTTGTTAGTAACTACGTTTTTGTGTTCGTAGTTGATTGGTTTGCTGTTCTCCTTCTTGGATCCAGAACGTTCTCATGGACCATTGCTTGCTGGATACTTCAGTAAGGTAGCATTCTCTCTCTTGACAATAGTGCTCTAGTCTGATGGATGATAACTGATTATTTAAGATTCCGCACAGGTGGCTATATGCCTTCTGATGAGGAAAACCGCATCTGTAATGCGCTACTTGCAGGTATTCTTGGGAGTATTGGTTTGTAATTTTGCTTGTGAGATTGATTTGTATATGCCAGCACACAGGCACTTATTTTTAGAATACATTACATCTTTTGTGTGCATGATCAGTCTCACACAACATTCTCCCCTCTTTGTTTCAGTATATATACCTTTCAAAGTACCTTAGAGCTTCCAATGTATTTTCAATTTCACAATATAGTAACGTGTTTTGTATCTGTTCTCCAAACTCCATTTAACATACCTGTCCTTCCCAGAAGCTAGAATCATAGACTCAAGTGCTTGCTTGGTTACAGGATCTTATGAGCTTGAAGTGATAATAATGATCCTGAAAGTGCCTTAAAACTGCATAATGTGCAAGTTTTGTCATCACATATGGCATTGTGAGAATAAGGTCAAACATGAACAAGGATAATGCCACATGCATATTGCACCATCGAATTTCTGTGTAAGCAATGCACAAAGTAATGTAGTTTTGACATGATTTAGTAATTTGAAAGATGATAATTTATAGAATCTTACAGATCTATGTAGATGCCAAGTACTATGTGTAGATGGATTTATGATGCCCAAGACCACGACTAGTGAAAGCTGACAAAATCCAGATGAACCACAAGTAACACATTTGATAAACAATTATTCTAGATACTTTAGAGTACTTTATCCTGCAATGCAAGAGTATATGTAGCTCCAAAGCACATCTATCTTGTTTGAGTTTTTGCTGGCTGATATATGAACTAAACAAATAAACTATAATAAATGAAACCAATGAATAAATAAATATCATTGTACAAGTGTCTTTTATTATGAATTCCATATGCATGCACTTGTAACAATATTGGATGATTGCTGCCTTGCATTATTGGCTCTGATTCCTTGTCCTGTCACTAGTAAATGCATCTTGTTTACAAAGTCTGCATTTTGATAGTTTGTGGATTCATTTCTCATCTCTTCTTAGCTAGGCTAAAATATAGAAGATAAGGGTATGAATTCAGGTAAGGCTGCATGCTTCTACATGGATACTCACTTTTAACAGTGGATTAGTTTGCTATGTGTGACCTTTTTTGGTTTCTGTTGACAGACACATCAAGAGATTCTTTGGAAGCTTGTCGATCTAATTTCTATTACATCCATAATGGAGGTAAACTTTCTGCTGATGCATGTTAATTCCAAAACTTTTATTGAGAGAAATGGCACAACATTCAGAAAGTGCCAGAGAAGCCAAAATGTTTTATACATGTTGCACACTTACATGGGAGCACAGCATAACTTTTAATTATGCAAAAAAATCGAACAATGTATCAGGTTTTGATACGTATCATCGGAACAGATGATGCCATGCACGCTTTTCATGAAGATAGCTTCAACTGGCTAGCAGATACAAACTTGCTCGATATGCTTCTTGATAAACTCAGCCCCCCTGTAAGATTGTTCTACTTCAAAAATTCATACATTGTTGAGCAACATAATTGATCTTTTGAATTTCCGTTTTTCCCTCTAGAACTCATCGGAAGCACATGCAAATGCAGCTGACACTCTCTCAGCTGTCTCTCGACTGTCACTGTCAGAGTTGAAATCGAAGCTCTCAAGCCCGAGGTTGGTTTATATTGTGGATATCAATCCTTGTTTAGATTCCTTAAACTGAAAGTTTGTTGGTAACCATGGCGTCATTGCCTTGTCTGAATATGGCTATCAGGAATCAGACATACTCTCTCTTGCTTTCTTTTTGTGCAGCTTCATTGCCAGACTATTAAATCGAGCTTTAGAAGATCAAGATTCCAAATCCACACTTGTGCATTCTTTGACTGTCTGCATTGCCTTGCTCGACCCAAAGAGGCACATGATGGTTGGAATGGGTAGAGGGCAACAAATTTCAGACTCACTCCAAACAGCTGCAAGTGCGGAGACCATAGATGGAATGCTGCAGAGGTTAGGTTAGTATTATTCACCATATGGTGAGCATATTGTGGATGGAGTTTAATTTGAGGTTTGTTTATTGCTCGAGATTTAGAAAATGGTGTAGAGAGAAAAACTCGACTAGTTGAACTTTACATGGCACATCTCTCCTTCCACGTGTTACCAATTGTTTCTCAGCTGCCATGTAGAAATACCAGACTGTCTCAGTGAAAACTCTTATGTGGAGTGTTCTTGAGCATTTGATTAAAGAACAAAATATCAATAGCCATCAAGTTCAACATTTCCAACGATCTGATGACATTGGCCATTGGTCATCCACCACCTTCCTTCAAATAACTCTGAAAATAAAATCGTGGCATATTTTAAACTCCTCATATTCAATATTTTCTGTGCAAAGAAGAACTGTTGCGGAATCATTTTAGTGACCAAGTATATTTAAACACAGTTTGGCCTCCAGCAGAATGTTGTAGCAATAAGGTTTCTTTTGTAGTTACTAGTACCTACACAGTCTCCTTATTAAGTGTATGCTATAGCTGGACCATAGTTCTATCATACATTATTCGTGTGATTTTATAGAATGTGGAAGTTGAACTGACTTATTATTTGACTGACAGCTGGTGGTCTGATTTACTTAAATGTTAATTGGGTCACTATATGTACTAGGAGATTTGCTGAAGGTCCTTGATGTGGAAGGAGATGGAAAGCTATTGCATACTACCTATGGTGAATTATGTCCTCCTCTTGGCATTCATCGACTAAAGGTTTTAGCTTTTCACTATGTTTTGTTAATATAATGTTATAGTGGCTAATTTTAATAAATTGAGAATAGCATCTATTTACTCTAGCATAATTATATGAATAAGATTCTACTAGTATGATACAAAAAGAGGCTGCAGTTAAAATGATATGTAAAGAATCTAACTCTCGTAGAGTTATGCGGAAGCGTAATACATGTGTGAGAGTGGGGGTGTGATCAAGAGAAGGAATCAGAGAAAATAACCAGAAATAATAAAATACACAGAGTTCAGTTTATGCACTGAAGAGAAAGCTACATTAATAAACTAAAGATCATTAACTAAACACAATGGGCCAAGGGGGTTTTCTATACAAGTCCTCAAGGGACTGCCACATTACATGTGGTTGGTGATTTTGTCATAAGAATATCTGATATTCTTTGACCACATTTACAGTTGAAAATCTGTGCTTCGCATGCATAAATAAAAAATAGATAAATCTTAATGTTTTTTGTTGTAATAAAGTGACCATGTGTGCGATTTGACATGCACCTTTATAAATCATCTAGCTTTATACTCATCAATAGATAGCAGAAGTGAAATGTGTTTCATAGTGTTGATGGATAGGCACTTGATGCTAGAGAAAATGTTAACAAAGTAATAAAAGCCTCCTAAGGATGGAGTGAAGGTTCCACACTAATTACCCAACCTATTCATGCATTTCAGAAAGTTTGATTCAGACCTGAAACATGTTTCGCTGTGACAATGCATATGCATCTGAGTCTAGAGTAATCATTAATTCCATTTTTACACAGTTATGCCATTGATGCCAACCTCACACATTATCATGTGTCGGAAATGTGAGAAAAGCTGTTAATAGCAGCAGCGGAAGAGTTAGAACAAAATAGACACAGCCAAGCTGTGAGAAGGCTGTTAGACAGCAGTAGAAAAAATGGTTGCAAAGAGTAGAGACACAGCCAAAGAGTTGTGTTTGTTTCTGAGTAGCAGCAGAAAATAATCTTATTACAAAAGAGGCTGGTATAAGCCTATTTATACAAAATTGGGAATGGTTGTTTGGTAGTTAAAGAGACTCTTGTACTACCAAACAGGTACAATAAACTAGGAAAAAAAAGGGAATAGCTTGGAAAAAGTGGAAGAGACAAAAGGCATTTAAAGCATTGCAGATTCTAGAGAGAGAATGCATTTAAAGCATTGCAGATTCTAGAGAGAGAAGAATCTGGGAAGAGAGAATGTAGTACAGAGATAATAAAGATGAAAGAGAGTACAAGTTTGGAGCTGCCACCCTCCAACACCTCCTCTTAGCTCCAGAACGGCCATCAAACATTGAGTCGACCGAGGAGCTGATTAATGGCATTCCTTGGAAGCAGGAAAAAAAACATAGAGATCGTTGTCAGCATAACAGTTCTGAAACCCAAGAGAGAGAAAAAAGGTATCAATTTGGCATGCCTAGCTTTGGGAACTTGCTTTAAGCCATACAAGGCTTTGTGGAACCTGTAGACCATTTTTTTCTGCTCTGAAATCTCAAAACCTAGAGGCTGTTCAACATAAACCTCATCTTTCAAGTCACAATTACGGCAGGCTGTCTTGACATTCATTTGAAAGATGGGCCAATTGTTGTGAGCAGCAAGTGCAAGCGCACATCGAATAGAGGTGTACCTTGCTGTTGGAGAAAAAGTTTCCTCGTAATCCACTCCTTTGACTTGTGAGTAGCCTTTTGCAACTAAACGTGCCTTGTGCTTATCCAAAGTACCATAAGCATGGTACTTAGTCTGGAACATCCATTTCAGTCCAATGACTTGTTGATGTTGAGGCTGTGGAACCAGCTCCCATGTGTGATTCCACTCAATGGAATCAAGTTCAACATCCATTGTTGCTTTCCGCTTTGGAAGAACAAGGGCCTCTTTTGCTGTTGTGGGTTCTTGTGATTGCCCAACAGTGCACAGTAAGGCAAAGTTGCATGAGTGAGGAGGCCGTTGTGACTTACGTTTTCGAGAACCACATGTATACTCATGAAGTTCAGCATCGGAGAGATGAGCTTCACGAATGGTGGCTTGAAGCCACTTGGGAAGTGGTGGAAGCTGGTTTGTAGTGGGAGGGGAAACAAGTGGAGTTGAGGGAGAGGTTTGAATTGTTGGCGAAGTTAGAGATTGAGTAGGAGAAGATGGGGGGCTTGAAGGTGAGACATCTTCGTCTAAAATAAGAGATTCGGGAGGAGTTGGGATTTCAACCGTGAACTCAGGTGAAATCCTAGAATCATCTGGCTGAGACTCCACAAAATGAACATCCCTAGAGATGACTAGGGACTTTGACTCTAAATCCCATAACCTGTACGCTTTAGATTGTGTGCTATAACCAAGAAATTTGCATTTCTTGGTTTTGGACTCAAATTTCGTACTTTTATGATCTGAAATGTGAACATAAGCATCACAACCAAAGACTTTAAAATGAGATACTGAGGGCTTTACACCTGTAAATGCTTCTGCAGGCGTCATTCCAGCAACAACTTTTGTTGGGCGGCAGTTGATGATGTAGACCGCTGTGGTGACAACTTCACCCCAAAACGAGAGAGGAAGATCAGATTGAGATAGCATCGTACGAGCCATCTCTTGGACTGTCTGGTTCTTCCTTTCCACGACTCCATTTTGTTAGAAAATTGGTGAGCAATGCCTCGTTGAGAGCAGAAATGGTGAAAGCTTGGGAGATAAACTCTCCACCATTGTCCGACCTGATCTTTCGAACTTCCTTCGATGTCTCGTTCTCCACGAGAGCTACCCATTCTTGAAATTTTGTGAAGGCTTGCGATTTTTCTACAAGAAAATAAACCCAAACCTTGCGGGAGAAATCATCAATGATGAGCATGAAGTAGCGTGCACCACCAAGAGTAGTGGTTTTCATGGGACCACAAAGATCCATGTGCACTAACTCCAAGATAGATGTTGCACGGTGAGTGGTTTCATGAGGAATGTTGCTTGCCATGAAGACAAGCAACACATGGGGTATTGGGAGTTTTGAAAATAGGAAGACCCTCAACTAGTTGGGAAGAGGAGAGCTTTTGAAGAGAATCATAGTTGAGATGACCAAACCTAGCATGCCGCAACGTGGGATCTTCTTGTGCCACCAACGCATGAGAGCCTTGAAAAAGATGAAGAAGATGAGATTTGAACTTTTCCAAGGGGCTATGGGAACTTTTCAGGCGGTATAAACCTCCTTCTTGTGTGCCACTAGCTACAATTTGTAGGTTGTTGGTGTCAATGACTTCCAAAACCGAGCTATCAAAGTAGACACCATAACCTTGCTTAGTGATTTGGTAGACTGAAAGTAGGTTGGCAGAGATGCGAGGCACATGTAGCACATCTTGAAGAATGACAGGTTCTTATTTGAAGAATAGTTAAGAAACACATTACCCACACATGAAGCCTCAATGCTTGAGGCATCTCCAATGGAGATTTGGGAGGAGCTAGGTTTCACATCATGCAAAATGGATTTGTCATAGGTCATGTGTGAAGTAGCACCACTATCTACTGACCACTCATCAATGGTTGAGGTAGTTGGTCCAGCCAAATGTGAAGTTTGTTCCTCAATGCCAAGGAAAACTGTTTCTTTGATTGAGTGGGCCGAGTTGGATTTCGGTAGAAGAAGAGTTCTTAGCATTGTCCCTTTTCTTTTTCCGACAATCAGGATGAATGTGACCTTTGTAGCCACAATAATGACAAGTGAGCTCCTTGTAGGCTGGGTTGTTTGGTGGTCTTGGATTGGGTTTGTTGTAGGAGTTGCCATTTGGCTTCCACTTGCCTTTACTTGTTGCGTGTAGAAGCGTCTCATTGGAAGTTTGAGCACTTTTCTTCCTTGTTGCCGTATCTTGTAGAATACCAAGGAATGTATTCATATCAGGTGTGTTGGGAAGAAGAGAAATTGTGTCACAAAATGCTGGGAATGACTCAGGCAACTTTATCATTAGACGATGCACAAACTAAACTTCAGTTAACTTGCTTCCCAAAGAAACTAGTTCCTTTTGGAGAGTAACAAATTGCGTTATTTGATCCATGATGTTGGGAGTGTCATGAATCTTGAGATTAGCTAGTTGGTTCTCAATAGCTATCATTTGAGCATGATTAGCTCGATGGTACCTCTTTTTTATGAATGTCCATAGTTCATTCGCTGTCTCTTCATCTGTATCTTGAAATTGACGAGCGAATGAGGAAAGCATGGGCACGAGAATCCTTATCTAGCCACGCTTCAATCTCAGCGTTAGATGAGCTAGCAACTGATTTGGTTGAAGAGGATGAAGTTACTGGTGGTTTCTTGTCACTTCCAGTGACTACATTCCATAAACGATGGTATTGTAACAAGGTCTTTATTTGTAGCTCCCAATCCAAGTAATTGTTCCCATTGACTCTTTGGGGAGTTGGGGAATGGTTGATGAAACAATCGTGGCATGTGAGGCCATGGATATCCTCCTCTTGAGCTACAACTGGACAATTTACATCAGTTGTAAGTATATGGTCAGGGTCTTTCTACTTCTCCCTAGATGCTAGGTGAGGCTCAGATGAGGGGAAAAGAAAGAAAAAAGAACCTCCTCTGTAGGTTGGGAGGGTGGCTGCTAAGAGAACCTCCTCTATAGGGTTGGGAGGGAGGGATAAAAGAAGAGAGTTCTGTGTGCTCTTTGGCAAAAATAATCAGGCTGAGGATATGGAGACCTCACTGCTCTGATACCATGTGAGAAAAGCTGTTAATAGCAGCAGCGGAAGAGTTAGAACAAAATAGACACAGCCAAGCTGTGAGAAGGCTGTTAGACAGCAGTAGAAAAAATGGTTGCAAAGAGTAGAGACACAGCCAAAGAGTTGTGCTTGTTTCTAAGTAGCAGCAGAAAATAATCTTATTACAAAAGAGGCTGGTATAAGCTATTTATACAAAATTGGTAATGGTTGTTTGGTAGTTAAGAGACTCTTGTACTACCAAACAGGTACAATAAACTAGGAATAAAAAGGGAATATCTTGGAAAAAGTGGAAGAGACAAAAGGCATTTAAAGCATTGCAGATTCTAGAGAGAGAAGGCACTTAAAGCATTGCAGATTCTAGAGAGAGAATGCATTTAAAGCATTGCAGATTCTAGAGAGAGAAGAATCTGGGAAGAGAGAATGTAGTACAGAGATAATAAAGATGAAAGAGAGTGCAGGTCTGGAGCTGTCACCCTCCAACAGGAAAAACCACTGATTTGCACTGCATTATGAATTTAGAATAATGACTTTGAAACTTTTCAAGAAGACAAGCTTTAGAAACTTCGTAATTAGCATCTTTGAGCTTATTTGATAATTTAAGTGGCTAAATCAAGCGAAGTAGACAAATGGGAATAGTTAATTGCCCTCAGCACAATTTGTTTCTAATATAAAGGATGAAGCTTGTTTAGGTCATCACATAATACTCCATGACTTATCTTTTAGCAGTTTCCTGTACAAATTAAAAGATAATATTAAAATAAAATGATTCAATTTCACTTTTTACCATATAAAATAAAAGATAATATTAAAATAAGTTTCTCTTTTAAACTATACATAATATCTCAATCAACTATAGATTACTTTCATCAGAGAATATAAATTTATTATCAGATGTTGCTTCGTGGAATGATCTCTGTGTAAGTTGAACTCTTATCCATACAGTATGTCTATATGTAGTGATATGTTTGTTTCGAGTCTTATTCAACATATCACTGACATAAGTATAACAAGGATTAGAAAATGCATGGAATTTTCCACTAGAGGTTGTATCTTGTCTGTTGTTGGAACTAAGGTCTCCCGGGCAGTTTTGCATGTTTTATGTGGAGGGATGATAGTCATTACAGATCTTTCTGCCATTAGTCATTTTCATAAACATTATTTGAACAGTTACTTATTTTTATAATCTTTGGTTTCAAGTATAGGTTACCGTGGGGTGTAGACTTTGGGACTATCTCCCTTTGTGTTGGTTCTTCTGTTGTACCAGAAAGTAACTTATAAAGTTTGCCGTGAATTAAGATGCTCATAGTCATGAAAGACCACTTTGGCAGTTGTCTTGATGTTTTGTCACAGGATTGGTATACTGGAACAATCAAAGTTTCTAATTATTAATAATCAGAAAATCAAGGCCTATTATCAATGTTTCTAGAGATTAAAACTTCTAATGCATTAAAATCTCTATTTTTTATTTCTTTTTAGCATAACACTTGACATGTTATATGTAATGTTACCGTTATTGTGATTGTGTCTACACACAGATAATAGAATTTGTTGCTGTTCTTCTCCGAACAAATAGTGATGCAGCCAGACAAGGGTTGGTCCGGCTTGGTGCAATCCAACAAGCTCTTAAATTATTTTTTAAGTAAGAAGTTTCTCTTAAATTATTTTTATATAAAGCATCTTTATATGAAATTGGGTTTGCCTGAGGTTACTGTTTTTTTCTGCAGTTACCCATTCAACAACTTCCTTCATCATCATGTGGAGAACATTATAGCCTCATGTATTGAGAGTGGCAGCAAGATACTAATTGATCATCTCTTGGTTGATTGTGATCTGGTTGCAAGACTTTTGGGAGTGTTTGAGAATCCGTTTGTACTTAGCATGGACAGTAAGGTTTGAAGCGATTCCTTGAAACTCTATCCTGTTCACGTGCTATAGGTGGTATGATCTAGCGCTTTAAGCTTGAGTCCCACATATCTGTCACTTGTTTGTCAAGCTCAAATATGGATGTATATTACTGCTAAATATCTATTTTACAATAGCCTACTGTAGCTAAGGCTGGAAAACATCCACCGAAAGTAGGCAACCTGGGCCATTTAACAAGAATTGCAAATCGGCTGGTTCATGCATCTAGCTTTAATTCAGAAATTCAAGCTCACCTACAGGTTGGTCATTCTTTTTTACTTATTTCTAACCCGGAAGTTAAGCTTGATTTTGTCAGTATATTTGTATAGGAAAAACCTGAATGGTTGCAATGGCAAGTTGTCCTACAAAGACTTAATTCCACAGAAAATGTGTCTCAATGGACATGTGGGTAAGTGGAAACATCTGAAGTGGGTAATGTCTCTGCTTCTGTTTAGTTTGAAGAAATCTGGGGAACTAGATGGCTCTTGTTGAGTAAAATGCCGAAATAAGTTTCTAAAGGAAAGAACAGTTCTTAGAATTTTCAATATTCATATGTATGATCTGCTTTGCAATTCTAATTGGTTTCAGTCGTCCAACCACCTTGCGTGAGCGTTCTGTGAATAGTGATGAGGATGAATATCAGGATAGAGATTATGACATATCGTCACACATAAGTCGTGAAGTTTTAGGCTATCAGATGCAACAGAATGAAGATGAGGTATGTGTACGTGTTTAACTTACAGTGTTTTTAACTAATCGTATTTACATTTATTTTCTGAGGCTTATCTTATATTGCAGGAACTTGGGGTATTTGGTAGAGCTGAAGATGTAAGACAAATACGTTTTGCTAATACTCTTTATACTTCATTGAAATGTCTACGGAGTATTTTAGCTATCAGCAACTTGCAAGTTTTTCGAGTATTTATTTTTCTTATAGAGCAACACAATGAATCCAGGATATTAATTAACAAAGCCTGTCTTCCTGCACATTTTTATATTTGCTCAAAAGAGATGGGAAAGTTAATAATGAATCTGCTGCAATACATATTGCGTCCTAGTTTGATACCAACCATGTATATTAAAATTTTCCATTAAATAAGCCAAAACAAGGATGATCCTAGGCATTAATAATTAAATTACCATTAAACTAGGAATAGTGATGATCTAACTGAGGTAACTGGTACATGGAATGTCAGATTTCTGTATGCAAAGTCTAGTTTGGACATATCCAGATAGAAATACTTACAAAGTGCCTAATTGTTATTGCAGGGTGGATATTTTGAGCATGATTCATCTGGAGTTGTTATGTCATCATTGAGGCTTGGTGAAGAACAGGACCTGTATGTGATCTTCTTGCCATATTTTAAGTGAAGTTGTAACATTTTCCTTTTTGGCTAGATGCTGACAATCGTGCTGTTTTTAAACAGGCATTCAAACGCTGTACCTTCTCCAAACAGCAGAAATATTGATGATAATGAAGTTGCCAGTAGTGATGAAGATTTAGTTGATACTGCTAGCTCTTCTAACACATTTTTCTCCGTTCATCTTGAGGAGAATTTTGCTACAACTAGTGAGGCGGCAAATGAAAGTGAGATGGAAACTTCAGTATACAACTTTAGTGCAAGCATTGATAAATTTGATACTTCAGCATATTATAAAGATGAGAATATTGCCACAGATTCATTATCTGTCCGGTCACCAGAATGGACTAGTTGGCAGGAGCCAACAATCTCATTTAGTGATAATAATACTCTCAAAGATGCCGTGAGAGGAGAAACCACCACCAGCCAAATGCTTACAATGGCAAACGAAGATGTACAAATGACCACTGTATCAGATGAATTCAATGTAAAACCAGACAACAATGTTGGGATTGAGAGAACCTCCCAACAAACAGCTGAGGCGCTATTTGATGAGAAAATAGATTGTGTTCAAGTGGAGATTGAAGGTAAGGCTATCGACCATGCATTGCAAGAAGGCCACAATGGAGAGTCTGGCCCTAATTCTCCAACCAATAGTCCTTCTTTACAGGAACTAGAAGATAGAAAAAATTGTGAAGCTACTACGGGAGACACAAACTTCACTGATGTAAATTACTGGAGAACCAATTATGATGATTCTAAAGCTGAAGTTGAGTCGCTATAAAAGGATCATCATGGATTGTGGGTTCTTCTTGCTATATCAGAGGTTCACTATTGTCTAAAATGAAGATATCGGAGGTTCTTTATTGTCTTTCTTCGTTTCTATAGCTTGTAATTAGTTTTAACTTTTCATGTGCATCAAAAATGGAATCATATGCAATTCATCAAAAATGGGAAGCAGCAAAATGGATGTTTCAAAACTGCCTCTTTTTGGCATATTGCTGGAGACAGCCTTACAGAAAGGAGTCTTTCATCT
>NW_028231245.1:0-15208 GCF_043228905.1 Azolla caroliniana | reverse complement strand
ATATACTTCCTTGATACGCTTACTAGCAAGTCCCTTGCCAATATTTTCAGTCACATACTAAAATATTTCCATTTCACAATATGACTATTTCTTAAAATAATGGTAGCGGGCAAACCATTACATGTTCTTAAAAGACATGTACAACGATGCCACTCACATGATGGTTCTTTTTCACAAACACAAGGCCTCCATAACTTAGAAACGGATGCATAAGTCATGTTTCGTGCATTACACCTATTATCCTCCCCATGTGGTCTACAAACCTCACAAGTGAAGACACATAATTCCTCGTGTATACCCTTAGAATCAATACACATTGCATTCACTCCAAGCCTTAACATGTCCATTTTCATGTGGCACACACAACATGTATTCCTCTCATTTAATTTTCTAACATAATATGGTTTCAAACCTTGGAATTTGCGAAATCCAACAGTGATGCTTGGATGGTGGTCTTTAAAGTTCTTGTACAATTCAGCCTACATTACCCAATATAGAGCAAACATTAATATACACTTGGTCAAAACAAAAATTATGGAACATGAATTGATATAAAAAATGGAATACCTCAGTCATCTCCAAGAAGTGTTTAGGGTGAATTTGGTACTTACCCCGACTTATTCGTGGTCTACCCACGTCCTTTTTATTTGGTGAGACACATGTATTTTTTGCCCAAAATGAATCTACTTTCTCAATAATCTCTTGAGACCAGGCATCACATCGTCATCTATGTCGTAACACCACCCACTTAAATTGGCTTGAGTGTATATTTCGGTGATATTTCCTCAAGTTCCTTCTTTGAATACCCAGGGCTAAGGCAACTTTAGTATTGATCACTATATTTTTTCTCTCTCGCACCGTTCACAACCATGTGTAGGGTTGCCCTCTTTGCAACAAGTTTGTCTATGCTTTGTACACCTTTCACTAAGTCTAGGGATGACTTCATAGATTCTACAATCTTTTCATTCAAACGTTGATGGTGTTACACCCTACATATAATATCCCTACGATCCTCCTCACTAAATCTCTTCGTTATTTCTACCAAATAACTGCCTATGTGAAGAACCACTCGTCTCTTGGTCCTTTCGGATACACATGACTTACTTGACAACTCACTCTCGTTGGGGACTACCATGGTCACTAGATTTATCCAAAAAAATTAAATGTCTTGTGAGAGTAGTTAATGTTATATAGACTACAATAAGAAATCACAGTCAAATGTTTTTAAATGCGGCCTGCAAAGTGAGAAATCATTCATTTTGGACATTAGAATTACATTTCAAAAATGACAAATAATCATTTCTTTACTTCACAGCTTTCTGAAAATGAAAAAATTTAGTACTAAAAATGAAAAAACTGATTTCCGAATATGAGACTATAGAATTCCGAAAATGTCAAAATTAAGAATAGGGGTGCTTACCAAATAAATCAATTATCGCTGAAGTCTCAAACAAGTATTGGAATACTTTCAAATGAGTGGACGAAGTGACAAAGATGAATGCGGTATTGTGCTTCCAATCGGTGGACAAACCCTCAAATCGATGGAGGATGCCTTGTATTTCAACAATAATATGCCCTAAATCTGTGGAAGAAACCTCAAATCGGTGGAGGGAGCCTCGAATTTGTGTGACATCCTGCCTTGATTCGGTGGAAGGATCCTCGACTAACTCGGTGGAATAAGCCTCAAATCACCGCGAGATGAAACGACAATCGGTGGAAGAAGCCTGAAATTGTTCTTGAAGAAGTCACTAATGGTTGTTATAAAAGGCCTCAGATCAGTCTCTAATCCTCAACTCAAACCCTAAAACATGTTTGGTGTTGAAGCACCCAAATATCTGAGATAGGGTTTATGCACTCTAACGATATACATGCGTAACAAAATTCTGAAATGGGAGGACAACCCGAAACTTGACATGGATGTCTAAGATGAAGAGCGTAAAGAAACGCAGAGGGATAGAGGGAGAGGAGTTGGTTGGAGGGGAAGCGGCAAAAAACGTTCAAATCCACGTGAGGGGAAAATAGCCCCCAAAATGGAAAGAACATCTCCTCACGTGTTCCCCCACTCCTTGTCTTAAATGTCACTTGTACTACACTCATCCCACTCCCCAAAATTGATTTTTCTTTTCTCAGATTTTTTTTTCAATTTTTTAGTACTAATAGTATTGAAAGGACTAATGTTTTTTGTGGCAAAAAACAATACTTTTCTGATACACTGTAGCGTGCTACAACCCATATCACAAAATGTTTTGTTGGTTAACTTAATCACATGATTAGGTACTATATAACCATTGCTTAATTACCTCATTATTAACATGGTATCAAAATGTGTGGTTTAGCACATTCACTAAGCCCACTCGATTCTTCATGATTTTGTGTTCGAAACGCCGACAACAAATTCTGACTATCTGCTACTATACTGCCGCTACGTGGCGAGTGTATGTGACTGAAGGAAGAAAAGCCAAAAACGAAGACATTACAACAACATGAATAGACAAATGGGTATCTTGCTCCCTAGTGAAAAGCTAGACTAGAGAAATTATTCATCTTGGGAATACAAGATGAACCAATACCCTGTCGTCCAAGGGTATTGGAGATACATGATCGGTGCACTCGAAAACAAACCTGACATCACAAACGCCAAAGTGGGAGCAAGGAGCGTGCCAGGTAATGTATTGCTTGGCAACATGTGTCCACGATCACATGCTTAGCCACATTCGAGATGCCAAGTCACCTAAAGACGCGTGGGAGAACTTAAAGAAGATGGTCACTGCCAACACGACCGCTCACAAGCTTCAACTCCGACAAGAGTTGAACAACATCCGACAAAAAGACATGTCCGTGTCTGACTATACTGCCAAGATCAAGAGCACTTGCGACTTTCTTGGCTCTATCAACATAAATGTCGACGAAGACGAGATGGTTCAAGTATGCTTGGGCAACCTCGCTCAACGATTCGACTCGTTAAGGACGACTATCCTAGTGAGGGAAAACCCTCCTTCGTTCTTCGATCTTCACTCATTGTTATTGGTTTAAGAGAACCATTTCTGAATTAAGACCAAGACGTTGGAAGGACAAATGTTCTTCTCGAATTCGGATGGTGGTTGAGGACGAGGTCGAGGCAGTAGAAGAGGAACTCAAACCTTCAACAAGGTGGAAGCCATCAAGGAACCTTTGGAAGAAGGGGGAGGTTCCATGCCGAACAAGGTCGGCAAACAATGTTACTTATTTGCAACTATTGTGGGAAGATTGGCCATCGTGAAGAGGAGTGTCAGAAGGAGAGAAGTGAGTCGGCTTTGACAATTCGACAACTCACAAATTACCAACTCCAAATACGTCAACTATGGTGGGCTATTCGTAATGAGACATAGAGAGAACTCTATGATGGCCTCTAACTTCACAAGCACCTCCAACTCCGAAGACGTGTGGTTCGTCGACTCCGGTGCCTCGCATCATATGACTTTACACCAAGAGTGGTTTTGTGACCTAAGAATGCCGGATCGACTCAGATACATAGAGACGGGAGACGACACCACACATCCCATTTGGCACATTGGCAACGACGACCAAAACAATTGCATCAAGAATGTCTTGCACATTCTGACCATAACAAAGAATTTGGTCTTGGTCAGCCAAATCGTGGAGCAGGGCATGCAAATTCGTTTCAACAACGAAGGATGTTTCATCGAGACAGATGGTTGACTCATAGCTAAAGAATGGAGACATGGACAAATGTTCATCCTCGATCCGAACGAGGTGAAATGAGCCATGTATGCCAAAGGTCGCAAAACCGAGACAAGCACCGAGTTGTGGCACAAGAGAATCGGCCACATCAATCTCCAACGACTCCGAGCTATGGAATGAAAGGGAGTTGTCATCAGATTTCTAACCTTTGAGTCAAAACGAGTCGATCAAGTGTGCGAAGCATGTCAACTCGACAAACAACATTGACTCCCATTTCCAAAGGAGAGCAACGTAAACAAAGGCCTCCTCGATGTCATACATGGGTGAAAGCAAGCTACGGTGTACCAGGTTTTGACCAAAATTTTAGTACTATTTCGATGAAGAGAATAAACACTACAATTTAAAATAAATCCAGTACAAGTGACTAAAATTTTTATCATCACCTATTAAAAATATAAAAGTCACATTCAATTGGTTCAAAATTTAAAAGAACAATAAACCCACACATCCTTCCAGTGTTACATCTCTGTGCAAGTGTCCCTTGTGTAATAAATTCCAGTTGAGGTTGAAGGTGCATATGTCGAGGTAAACTTAAATAGAGTCTTTAATTGTTGAAGGTCAGTGAGTGAGTGACTCTCTCTCTCTCTCTCTCTCTCTCTCTCTCTCTCTCTCTCTCTCTCTCTCTCTCAAATCTCTCTTTGCTTCTCCTGCATTCACATGTGTTCAAGTTGTGGCGACGCTTTAGACCATCTGCACTGTGAGGAATAGCGCTAAATACTGCTCGGCCACGACCGAGTCTTGAATTGCTTCTATAATAGTGCAACAAAAGAATGGGAATGGTCGTACACACAAAAAAGAGAACACAATATGTTTACGTGTAAAACCCTGAATGGGAAAAAACCACGACAGCCCACAGACTCCAACTATCCACTATGAAGAAAAAGAGGGTACAATCAGAGACTTGGAGGCAACAACCTCGAGCTCTGTTTCTTCGCTAACCGGTTGTTACCACAAAGTATTTGTCTGTATCTCACACTCTCTCTCTATCGCACTCGCTTTGTACAACAATATACAACCAACAATAACAACACAAACTCAAAGTGATTGCCCTAAGTCATATTTATACTTATATGAACTTAGGGCTATTTACAAATATAGCCTCAATAGGCTTGCTCAAGACATATTTACAAATATGTCTCTCTTCCAATTCTCACCGGGTCTCATTCAGAGAGACCGATTTCCCAACAATCTCCCCCTTCACTCCGGCATGGGATGTCTCGTCAGCTCGATGCGCTTTCGGCACACGTCCAACTTGTCGGTTGTCAACACCTTGGTCAGCATATCCGACCCATTCTCCTCCGCGTGGATCTTCGTCGGCACGAAATCTTGATCTTCTACTCTCTCCTGGAATGGTAGGCCGCATTCTTTGTAAGGGGGATGGCGCTTTGACTATTGTTGTAGAGCCGGTATTCCTCCTGTTGGATCGCTAGCTCTCCGATGAAGTCCTTCATCCAGATTATCTCCTTGCCGGCTTCTACAATTGCCATGTACTCCACCTCCATGGTTGACAATGCAACCATCTTCTGTAGCCTTGACTGCCACGAAACAGCTCCCCCTACATAAGTCATGACATATTCGTATATCGACCGGCTAGTATCTGCTTCAGTCGACATATCTGAATCCGTGAAACCATCGAGTTGGGGTTTTCCGGAGCCAAGCCGGACGCACATACTCGAGGTGCCTTTCAGATATTGAGTATCCAGTTGACCGCGTTCTAGTGCTCTCTTCCGGGATTACTCATGAACCGGCTCACCACTCCAACTGCATATCCGATATTCGGCCAGGGGAAATACCATCGCGTACATCAAGCTCCCGATGACAGAGGCATATGGTATCTTCATCATATCCGTCTTCTCCGCCTTTGTCCTCGGGCTTTGTCTTCCGGATAGCTTCCAGTTTGCCGGAAGTGTCGATCCGACCAGTTTTGTCTCCGACATGTTGAACCGTTGAAGTACCTTTGTCACATATTTCTCCTATGACAACCACACCAGCTTCTTCGACCAGTCCCGTATGATGTGCATTCCCAATATTTGTCTTGCCGGCCCCAAGTTTTTCATTGAGAAGGTCCTATTCAAAGCCTTCTCCAGCATTCGAATCTTGCCTTGGTCTTGTCCGACGATCAGCATATCATCCACATATAGGAGGAGTATCAACAAATCTCCTCCATCAAATTTCTTCACAAACACGTAGTGATCGGGTTGCGTTTTGTGGTACCCTTGGTCAGTCATGAAGGAGTCGAACTTCTAGTACCATTGCCGAGTAGCTTGCTTCAGTCCGTATAGGCTCTTCTTTAGCCAGCACACCAGGTGCTCCTTCCCTTTCCTCTCAAATCCTTCTGGTTGATGCATGTAGATCTCTTCTTCGTGGTCCCCATGGAGGAACGTCGTCTTCACGTCTAGTTGCTCCACCGCGAGGTCCATGCTTGCCGATATGCCCAATACTGTCCGGATGGAGGTCATCTTTACTACTGGGGCAAAGATCTCATCGAAATCCACTCCTTTCTTCTGCTGGAAACCCTTCACCACGATCCGCGCTTTGTATCTCGGTGGGTTTCCGGCATCTCCCGGTTTCAGCTGGTACACCCACTTGTTCCGGAGTGCCCTCTTTCCTTTCGGCAACTTCGACAGTTCATACGCGTGGTTCTCATATAGGGAATCCATCTCATCCGGCATGGCACTCAACCACTTGCAGCTATGGATGTCTCTCTTTGCTTCTTCGAGGCTTTCCGGTTCCCCCTCATTGGTTAGAAACACATGCTCTGCATCCCTCTTCTCTCTTGTAGAGGATATCTCCGTCCTTGGTTTCTGACTGCCGGTTCCTCCGTTTGTTCCTCATCGGAATCCAATTCGGGATCTTGTCTGGTTCCAGTGTCTTCTTCTTCTTCTTCTTCTTAAGTCGGTTCGGTTTCTTGTCCATATCCGGCCGGTTCATCGAGTGTCATCTGGTTACCGGCTAGCATCCGGTTTTCAACCGGGTAAGTCCATGTGTCCTCAAGCCAGTTTTCATTGAATGATCCGGAGTTCATCACCTTCTTCTCTGACTCCCAGTCGGCAATGGTCCTATCTTCCATGAAGACTATTTCCTGACTCTGGCACACCTTGTTGACTAAATCCCACACCCGGTAACCAAACTCATCATCGCCGTATCCAAGGAATATGCGTGGCCTGGACTTCGGATCCAGCTTTTCTCTCTTGTCCTTTGCAACATGCACATATGCGAGACACCCGAACACCTTTAGATGCCGGTAAGGTACATCTTTACCAATCAATACTTTCTGAGGTGAGTCTCCTCCCAAGGGGATTAAGCGTGATCTATTTATCACATAGGTCACTGTCGTTAGCAGCTCAACCCAAAACGTCCTAGGTAACTTAGCATGTGTGAGCATGCTCCGGACTCTGTCGATTATGGTTTGGTTCATCCTTTCGGCCAGCCCGTTTAGTTCCAACATCTTCGGCACAGTAAACTCGAGCCGAATTCCCTTCGACCACTAGTACTCCTCAAACTGCCCCCTGTATTCTCCTCCGTTATCTGCTTGAACCGCCTTCAGCTTCCGGCCGGTTTCTCTTTCTACTCTTGCGTGGACCTCCTTGAAGACGAATAGCACTTGATCCTTCGTCTTCAATGGTGAGACCCAAAGCTTCCGGGTGTGGTCATCTATGAACATCACGAAGTACTGCGATCCGGCATGTGACTTCGTTGTCCACTTGACACACATCGGTATGCACCAGCTCCAGTGTTGCATTTCGTCTCATCATTAGTCTTGATTGGAAGGAGGTTCGGTTTTGTTTGTTGGCCAAGAAATCGGTGCACTTCTCAAGTTGCACGTCCTTCACCGGAATGAGGTTGTCTTCGGCAAGCCTCTTCATCCCCTTCTCACTCATGTGACACAATCTTTTGTGCCACAGCTCACCGGCAGTGTTGGATGCTACATTCACTGTTTCGCGGCATATCCGGGCAATCATCAAGTATAGTGTGTTGTTCTTCCGGGCTCGAGCCACTATCAAGCTTCCCTTGTTGAACTTCATAACTCTGTTCCGGATGCTACCTGTGTAGCCTTCATCATCTAGCCGATCGGTTTATATCAGGTTCAGTCGAACCTCCGGAACGTGTCAGACATCCTTCAACAGCAATTTGCATCCAGTTGATGTCTCCAACAACAGATCTCCTATTGCCGATAATTCGGCATGTCCTTCCTTCCCCATCCGGACACAACCACGATCACCGACTGTGTAGGATGAGAAGCATTTCCGATCCGGTGTCAGGTGGAACGACACTCCGGAATCGACAACCCACATTGTCTCGTCGCCAACAAGGTTTAACTCATTCTCTTCGGTAATGAGCATCAATTCTTGTTCACTTGTCGTGACTGCCGACGTTCCCTTCCAATCCGGGCCTCTCCGGTCCGAACCGTTTCAGTTTGAACTCTCCTTCGAATCGGTAGTGTCAGTTTCTTTCTCCTTCCAGAAATGCCGGCAATTCTCCTGGAAGTGCCCTGGCTTTCTGCAAAAGAAGCACATGGCCCTCCCCCTTGACTTCGACCTCGTCCCCGATTTGTCCTGGTTTTTGGGACTCTGATACCGGCCTCTTCCCCGATTGTGGTCATCTTCTGTGACCAAGGCCTTCGGATCGGTTCCAGACTCCCGGTCCTTCTAGAGAGCTTCTTCATCTAGCAAGCTTCATTTTACCCTTGCTAGGGACAACTGTTTTCCTTTTGGCTCGGCATTGCCCAACGTGACAACTAACGTCTCCCAGCTATCCGGGAGGGAACCGGGTAGGAGCATTGCGAGTACCTCATCGGCGAGAGGTACTTCCAACGAGGTTGCTTGATGTATCAGCCCCTGGAAGACATTCATGTGCTCCGCCATACTAGAGTCGTCCTGGTACCGGAGCCTTACTAGCTTCCGGAATACTGAAACCCAATTAACAACATTCTTGTTCTGGAACATGATGCCGATCTTCTCCTAAAGTTCATGAGTCTTGCTCTCTTCATTGAAGTTGTTGTATAGGTTCATGTCAATCTAGCACCGGATGTATGTCGTGGTCTTCATGTGCATCACCTCCCACACTGTGGCGTCGATCTTATCCGGCCTCTTGTCCCCGAATTGAACTGACAACCAAAGATCTTTAACCACCACATATCCCTCATCATCGACTTCGACACTGAGTAGTTGGAGCCGATGAGCTTGAACATGCCGCCGAATGATTCTTCCATTTCCTGGGTTGTTCGCTTTGATACCAGTTTGTGAGGAATAGCGCTGAATACTACTCGGCCACGACCGAGTCATGAATTGATTCGATAATAGTGCAACACAGGAATGGGAATGGTCGTACACACAAAAAAGAGAACATAGTATCTTTACGTGGAAAACCCTGAATGGGAAAAAACCACGAGAGTCCACAGACTCCAACTATCACTATGAAGAAAAAGAGGGTACAATCAGCAACTTGGAGGCAACGACCTCAAGCTCTATTTCTTCGCTAACCAGTGGTTACTATCACTATGAAGAAAAAGAGGGTACAATCAGCGACTTGGAGGCAATGACCTCGAGCTTTGTTTCTTCGCTAACCGGTGGTTACAACAGAGTATTTGTCTGTATCTCACACACTCTCTCTCTATCGCTCTCGCTCTGTACAGCAATATACAACCAATAATAACAACACACACTCAAAGTGATTGCCCTAAGTCATATTTATTATATGAACTTAGGGCTTTTTACAAATATAGCCTCAATAGGCTTGCTCAAGAAATATTTACAAATATGTCTCTCTTCCGGTTCTCACCGGGTCTCCTTCGGTTTCCAGATCTCTTCTGGTTCTCACCGGGTCCTCTTCATTCATCACCGGGTCCCATCCGGAGAGACCGATTTCCCAACATACACCTCCAGGCAACCACGTTTTGTGTTCACTTTGACTCTTCTACAAGCTCAAGGTGCTCTGTGCTCAAGGTGCTCTGTGCTCACTGTGTCCCCGCCATCTCTGCTCGTTGGTGCTTGTTGTGTCACATCATCTAGAGCGAACAAGAGTTTTTTGCTCTTTGTTGTTGTTGCGACCCATCTTTAGGGAACATGCATTCTCTACTCTTTGTTATTATTGTGACCCCTCTACGGTGTATCAAGAATTCCTTGATCACTCTGTCAACTCTACTCGTTATGCTCATACCATCCCTGCTCGATGTCCTTGTTGTGACCCCTCAACAACAAACCTATAACGACCTCTTCAAATGACACAACATCTAGGTCTCCTCCTATTGTAGGTTTTGTTGCATGATCTACAACAAGTTGTTGGTAAATAACTTGTGACTCTACCACATATTCATTGAGAATCTTCAACTATTCGAGAAGAGGTATATTCTTGTTGATTTTGTTTGTAAATGTATAGTTTTTCAAATGTGCTCATTTGAGAGTCTTGTATAGAAATATGCTTCAGTCTTGTACATGCTGATTATGGTAAGGGGGTGTTACGATTGTGTGATGCTATTTATATATTATCTTCCTCACCATGTTCTTGCTGAGAATGTGTGTTGTTCCTGCTCTTCATTTGTCTTGTTTTTTAAATTCGTTCATTTGAGAGTCTTGTACATGGTCACATATGGTGATATGATGTTATTTATACGTTATCTTCCTCAACATGTTCCTGTTGAGTATGTTTGTCGTCTTGTTTTTCAAATGTGTTCATTTGAGATTCTTGTAACATGTATATGGTTGAGTCTTGTACATGTTCACATATGGAAAGGGGTGCTATGATGACATGGTCCTATGTATATGTTATGTTCCTCAACATGTTCTTGTTAAGTATGTTTGGTGATGTTCTTGCTCCTGTTCTATCTATTGTTCTTGTTCTTGTTGTTCTTGTTTTCTCCAGTGTTCATCCAAGAGCTGAGATATAAATCTTGCACTTGTTGAGGCTTGGAAAAGGGTGCCTCATTTAGTACCATTGCGATGACATGTCCACGAAGTGCTTTGTTCTTGATCTGGACTACTATGTCATGTTCTTGTTGTTTTTGTTTATGTTTCGGCAATTTTTGTTCTTTTTCTTTCTCAGTGTTCATTTGTGAGTCAAGATTTAGTAATTATGTGATGACAAGTATATGATTTGTTATTTTTGGACTAGACTATTATGTCATGTTCTTGTTGTTATTGGTGGTGTTATTGTTTTTGTGTAGTGTTCATTTGAGGGTCGAGATATGCTTGAATCTTGTACATGTATATGCTTGAATCTGCTTCGCTTCTTCTTCTTCTTCTTGTTGGAAATGGGGATGCTTGACTTAGTACTGCTATGTTGAAAAGTTGTTTTGTTGTTGTTATTCTTCTTGTTCTTGTTGATTTAGTATTGTTGTCTAGACATATTTATAGTATGGTAATCTGTTGTGTGATCTAGGGATGGTATTCTGCTATGTATATTTATGTGTGAAGTACTAGTTTATAGCTATGTAAGGGAGTTAATACTATGTGGTGGAAGCTTTTTTAGAAGAAGAGTGAGAACTAGAAACATGACAAAGAAGACACCCACGAAGAAGGGAATAGTCAAAGATGAAGTGATGACACCCAGAAAGGAAAGAACGTGGACTCCCCATCAAAGAAAGTAAATAGACACAAACCAAAGAAAGGGTGATGCGCATGTATGTGTTTTTGCATGTGAAGTGACATTAAAGTTGACTGGAAGACTTTACTCGTCACCAATCATCACATTATAGAGAGTCCTCTAGTACAAACTGCTATTATTATTTTTGTATTTTTTGATTCCATTTTATAGTTAGTTTAGTATTGGTTTAGGTCACAATTCATACCAGAAAATAGAAAATTCATGGTTTGGTACTGGTTTCGCTCCATATACTATATGTTGCATCGATATTTATGTCGTTTAGTTCTTGTACATTCTTCGTAACTAATTTTACATGTTGGTGTATAGTTGTTGTACTACTAAACATGCTACTCTAATTGAATCCCATTCTATATTTAGGTGGGCTAGTACTAGCATAGTACACACTTCAGGAGACATTTAGGTGTACAGTTGGCGTAGTACTAGAATCCATCTTATATCTAGGTAATCTAGTACTAACATAGTACACACTTCATTCTCCAATTAGTTGTACTATAGGTTTAGTACTAGAATCTATTCTATACTTAGGTGGGCTAGTACTAGCATAGTACACACTTCAAGACACCTTTAGGTGTACAATTGGTGTAGTACTAGAATCCGTCCTATATTTAGGTGAGATAGTACTAACATAGTACACACTTCATTCTGCAATAAGTTATACTGTTGGTTTAGTACTAGTATCCATTCTATATTTAGGTGGGCTAGTACCATCATAGTACACACTTCAGGAGACCTTTAGGTGTACAGTTGGCATAGTACTAGAATCCATCTTATATCTAGGTAAGCTAGTAAGTTACCATAGTACACAGTTCATTCTACAATTAGTTGTACTATACGTTTAGTGCTAGAATTTATTCTATATTTAGGTGGGCTAGTACTAGCATAGTACACCCTTCAGGACACCTTTAGGTGTATAGTTGGTGTAGTACTAGAATCCATCCTATATTTAGGTGAGCTAGTACTACTTCATTCTACAATTAGTTGTACTATTGGTTTAGTACTAGTATCCATTCTATATTTAGGTGGGCTAGTACTAGCATACTACACTCTTCAGGAAACCTTTAGGTGTACAGTTGGAGTAGTACTAGAATCCATCCTATATTTACGTGAGCTAGTACTAACATAGTACACACTTCATTCTACAATTAGTTGTTCTGTAGGTTTAGTACTAGAATCTATTCTATATTTAGGTGGGTTAGTACTAGCATAGTCTATAAAAGTAGAGGATCACGCTGATGTAATAGTAGGCAAGAGTGTGAACCTTAACCTTGTATGTGAATTGAGATTGGTATTGTCATTGGTATTGTTGGGTGCATTTAGATTTAGGTGGACAAGAACTAGGAGTTGAACAAATACAAGAAGACGATTCAGGCACTATATGGAGCAGAGATGAAGACTCTGAGGTCGTGACTACGCCTTGCACAAAGATGACTATGACAACACCGCAACCACACACGAGGATTGTGAAGGAAACACCACATTCAATTTAGAGGAGGAGAGTGACTATAAAAAGAATGAGGTTTCTAGCATTGTCCAGGAGGAGCACATGGGTACTAAGAAAGATCTGAACAACACCATCTAGGATGAGTCCGCAAAAAACACATCTACCAGCCACAAAGAGGAGCACATATGCACGAAGAAAGATGTGGACAACACCATCCTGGATGAATCAGCGAAAAACGCCGCTACCACCCATGAAGAAAATCACATGGATACTGTGAAAGATATGGATGACCCCATCCCGGATGAGTGTGTGAAAAACAAAACTACCACCCACGAAGAGGAGCACATGGGCACTGCGAAAGATGTGGACAACACCATCCCGAATGTGTGTGTGAAAAACATACCTACCACCCACGAAGAGGACTACATGGGTACTAAAAAAGATGTGGACAACATTAGCTAGGATGAGTCTCAGAAAATTACCACTACCACCCACGAAGAGGAGCCACACCAAATGAAGGACAAGGAATCCAATGGCACCCAGGAGGTAAATGATGATATTGTTATTGACCACACCTTTCTGGATGATTGCGCATCTCATGTTGGTATAGAAAATGAAGTAGGAAACTCAAGGGGGGTGTCACCAGTCCGAGGAGGGGAACCATCTGATGTTGTCCTATTGGCCTTCGATGATGAAGTGCCACTCATTAGTATGCAGAAGGGTGTAAAATCAATGAAGGAGATGATCAGTTCTCGATGCATTACAAGTACCAGCAAATACTAGTGCTAAAGATTTTATGGGTCATGATCTGTACTTGTTATTGTCATATCGAAATGATATATTTTTTTTATACTTATTATGTGCTGAATTGATATGTTTGACATTGTTTTTGTTTTCTCTCTAAGTATGAATATGATGTTTTATGACAAGATGAATGCTGGGTCTATTACACTCCAAAGATGTTTATGACATCATGTACATCTTGAGGGACCTTGTACACATTTTACTTCCCTTAACCTAGTGCTTTTTTTTAGTCATAGTGAACTTGATTGCGATAATGGCCTCAACATAGATTATGATGGTGGGTGCATCTTTTACTAAAGCATACATGTGGGAGGACCGTCACAACTTTGCATAATAGTTGTTATAGTGAACAAAAGAGGATATATACATGACTACATAAAGCACCCTCCTCCCACCTTGTATAGTGTTGAGTCTTTCTCCTTTGTCAATATACTTTTACCTTGCGTATTCTCTGTGTTTCACACACACACACACTCTCTCTCTCACTCTCTCTCTCTCTCTTACGCACACACATAACTCACATCTCTTCCGCTTCACAAGAATCCATCTCTTGATTCTTTACAATATTACTAGAAACATTTAACACTATAAGAGCACCAAACACTTAACGAACACCAAAGAGGATATATACATTACTAGAAACAATTAACACTACAAGAGCAACAAACACTTTATGAAAACCAAAGAAGATAATACATCACTAGAAACATTTAACATTATATTAGCACCAAACACTTTATGAAAACCAAAGAGGATAATATATTACTAGAAAAATTTAACACTATATAAGCACCAATCACTTTATGCAAACCAAAGAGGATATATACATTACTAGAAACAATTAACACTATAAGAGCACCAAACACTTTAGGAAAACCAAAGAGGATATATATTGATAAATTTGTCATCCCTAATTAGGATAACTTGTGAAGTTACATATGAAGATATGAGATTGAAGATCACTTTCCATTCTACAAGGTTTCTACAATGTATTAACAGTTAAAATTCTAAGCATTAAAGAGGGAAACCTCCCCCAATATGTGTTCATGTACATCTTGAGGGACCTTGTAGATAGTTTTGTATCGCTTAATTTTGTGCTTGGCTTGAGTCATAGTGAACTTGATTGCGATAATGGCATCATCATAGATTATGGTAGTGGTGCAATAATGCATACGTGTTCTTGCATTGTGGCAACTTTGCATAATAGTTGCCACAAATGATAGACTCGCCAACGTTGGACATGTTGCCCCAACCATCCCTCGCCACTTCTTTCAATATTATGTTCCCTTGCTTGCACACCACAATGTAGTAGTCTACATTCAAAATCTTCATTTTGAGGAGATTTCAACACTACAAAATTATCTCCAATAAAAGTGTTCATTGGTTGTAGTATACAATATTGTCTGAATGTTTGTTTTCTTGAAGATCATCTTGTCGCTGAATCTCAAGCTTCTGCAACTTCCATGACTCCATGACTTAATAGATTGGTGCATTCATCCCAACATTCACCTATAATACACATGGAACAAAAGCATGATAAACTTCTTTCAATATTTTGTTCCCTTGCTTGCACACCACAATGTAGTAGTCTTCATTCAAAATCTTCATTTTGAGGAGATT
>NW_028231244.1:0-15226 GCF_043228905.1 Azolla caroliniana | reverse complement strand
AAGTCATGTATGTCATTCCCATTGATTGTGAGGCAACATGACATAGAAGGTCCCGTCTAGAGGAATTGAGTGACAAGGGATGATACTATGGGGAATTAGATGGGGTTCTCTTGACATTCACCCCTATCTACTTTAGCTCTATATTATGTAATCAATACAATTACTATCTACAACAACTCAAAGTAGAGAGTTTGCATTTTTTGGAAAAGAAAAAATAAAAAGAAAAAAGTAGAGAGTTTGTAAAGGTTTCAAAACCTTTATACCCTAGGTTATCTAGATAAACAATGAGATAGATGGGGTTTCGAGCACGCGGTTTAAGGGCTATCAAATAAAGCTTACCCAACAAGGTAGGTTTGTACCCAATGAACACATGTCGTCTACACATGGCCAAAATTTTAACAAGCACAAGCTTATTTTAACAATAAATGATTATACTTCTAAGGTTTGAGTTATTAGATACATCGTATGTCTAAATGTCTAATTTTGGAAGATATAAATGTACATATTGATTGTGATATATGTAATCTATATAAAATAAAGTAGTGGCATTCTTGTATCACCATACCTTTAGATGCCATGAATCTAGGCAAACATACAATATTTGTGAGATTTTATAATAAAGATATATAGTAGAACTATTAAGAAAGTGATATCCAATAACTTTCAGGATTTCTTTCTTATCACAAATGTTTTGTAAAGCTAACCCGACAACGAGCTCAGATTTAAATTATGGTGGCTATCATTGGGTGTTGTAGTGTACACGGTCAATTTGACGTAAAGTCAACAAACTTATACGAGTTAGGTAATTATACAAAATGTAGTAAATTCTCTTTAACATTTTTCCAATGTATCTACATATACTAGTTAACAAATTCACCTACAATGGTGCATGCTATACATAATTTACATGACAAATATATGCTCAAATCCTTGGAAAAGGAAAGTTTGTTTGAACATGTTTTTATTAAGAACCAAACATGGAA
The DNA here is from genome assembly GCF_043228905.1 of Azolla caroliniana. Lineage (NCBI taxonomy): Eukaryota > Viridiplantae > Streptophyta > Polypodiopsida > Salviniales > Salviniaceae > Azolla > Azolla caroliniana. The sequence continues at coordinate 14,243 of NW_028231244.1, read as the reverse complement.
GCATTGTTGGGGATTCTATGCATCAAAACTGAAGATGAGAATTCTGCTTTGTAAAAGCAAAAGGGAAGTGAACTTGACGCCTTTGCTATTCTTGTTTGTTGTGATGTCAATAAAGTATCACCTTTGTAAAAGTTTCTCAAGGGAAAATAAATGTGGAAAAATTAAAGTGAAAGCAAATGAGAAGGGAATATGTGAATTTGTAGGATATGAATTATTTGATTACAAAGTGTTAGAAATAGATGTTCAACTATAGTAAATCACATTGTGCTTTTGCATGTAATGTTTGGTATTTCAAATAAATGTTTTTAGTTAAGAGATCATGGATGAACAAGGTGGCACAACACAGTCGTATAGTGCGGTTTCGAAATTTAGTATAGTGGAATCCAATAACAAGCAACATAGGGTCCTTGTGTAGATGATGATGTAGTAGGGAGATTAAGAGAAAATGTAGGAGGATGTAATAGAGCAATGTACATAGACAATAGAGATTGCAATTGTTGAGACACAGGATGGGGTAAGGAGTTGACAATCTCATAAGCCTTATAAAACTAATATTGGGATAATATGCTTGAAGATGACATTTTCGTTGTACATATTGGAGTGTAAAGACATTCTACCTTCCTAATGGGAAGTATCTTTTTCTTTAAAAAAACTAAAATGAGTTGCACACTCGAGAGCCTACGATATATGAGATTGTGTTAGTATGCATATCTAGTAGAATGGAAAGAGGTACCCCCCCTTCTCCTGTTCAATAAGCTCTTTCAAGTTTGTAGGTTTTTGGAGAGGTAATTTTGGTAGCATACTCTCATGAGGGGATGAGGAAAAAAGTCTCATGTATTGTTGTATGTGCAAGATTTTGGTGGTATTCAGCGAGATGGATGATGTGGACTTAATGATGTAGAATTTATGTTTTGGATAAGGATGAGTGATGATGGTGTGGAGATCAAAGCACATTCTCATGAGGAGATGAGGAATTTAGACAGATTTTATTGTTTATGTGCAGGAATTTTGTGGTATTTAGCGAGATGGTTGATGAACGAATCAGTTTTTATGTTTCTTTGATAAGGACAAGTGATGATGGTGTGGGGGTCGAAGAATAAGCTCACTAGGAGAGGAGGAAACTTGACTTAATTTGTTATTATATGTACACCAAATTGGTGGTAATCCGTCAAGATGGTTGATGGGGAAAGATGAAGCATAGTTGTTGACTTTACAACTACGAATGTGGAAAGTAGTTCTCTTCAAAAACCAAAGAACGTAGTTGATCGCCTTCAAATCCGAGATGTACATGTTGAAGAACTATTGAATGGCTCATAACTATGACCGGAGATGGTTTGTTTCCAAATAGAGCTACTTTTGTTGTTGCCTATAGATATGGATACCTTGTAATGTGTCTAGGGAATAGATTGTAATTGCTGAACTGTTTTCTCTATGTTGGAGTACATAGATTTGTTTCCTCGCCCCTTGTGTACACAAGGCGAGGTTGGCAAAAAATACTTTGTATAATGTAACAGTTCTTTATAACAAATGGAAGGATAATTTGTTTTGAAAAAAATTAATTTGGTAGCATACCTCAAAGCATGGTTGTGGTTCTATCCTAAAATGCTTAAATTTGCAAGTCGATATAGACAACACATAGTAACATGATTTTGTTTTCCATGAACAAACTAGTTATTTGTTGTAAATGAATGTGGTCATGTTCAAAGGTATCATTTCTTACCCCCTAGTAAAAAAGTAAAGTAGACTTTTTGAACTCGCTCTATCACAAAGTTTAATGACATTAATTATGATGATGAGACTAATGTTTGTTGATGTTATGGACATTTTGATGCATAAACAACAACCTTTTAATACAGATAGAAAGATGAATACATGTTTATGGGTACATAAAAATAGATTTTAGGGAAAAGTACCAGGATACCCCTGGAAGTTCGTCTATTTACCAGAATGCCCCTGGAAATTCCAAATTTACCAAACTTCCAGGGGCATTCTGGTAAATAGACGAACTTCCAAGGGTATCCTAGTACTTTTCCCTAGATTTTTTTATCATCCATGGTGGCCAAATATGAGCCATAAAACCGAAGTGAAACATTTCTAAGATAATTTGCATGAAGTGATAAATTACTCTGAATGGTAAGGAGTTTTAGTAATTAACATACAATCCACAATTGAATTGGGATTTGATCTATAGACAAATATTGTAGAGTTACATTAAACATGAAAATACGAGACAAAGAGAGAGAGAGAGAGATTAGTTTAGTTGGTGAGGTTGGTCACCATAGACCATGAGGCCAGACATTCATTTTGTAGTGACATGTGGCATTCTTATTGCCTTCATGAGATTTTGATCCAAGTGCATGGGTTAACGTAGAAAACAATTAAAAAACAAAATAGCGTGTGAGCGACAATGATTGTGCCTACATACCAACACAATCAATAATTAGATAACCTATTGAACCATGACCAAGTAATTTTATTCTCAAACTAAGAGTATCTTTTTGTATTACCCTAATGTGGTTCATTTTAATTGTGGCTCATCATATAAGGTGCAATTTTGATATTCCCCCTCATAGAAATGAGTTTTTCTATATCACTCATAGTAAAATGTTTGTTAGCAATCTTACTCTCTAAAAGGCGATGTTTCGTTCTTTCTATTTAACATGATAAAATAAGAGACATTCAAGGAAATATAAATCAAGAAGTATGTTAGTTTGTTGGATTTGCCTATTTACTATTTAGCTTTTAAAATTCCTTCTCTTCTTTAATGTCGAGGCAGAAAATTACCCTCGCTATATATCCTTAACTTCGTGGATTATCAACCCATACATAGTTCCATCATCATGTTTTGAACGAGCATGTATTGTTGTACATGCATTTGTGAACTTTTTGATGTTACCCAATTGCACCTTGCTTTGCAAATTCTCATGGATAAACTCCTTTCAACTAGGCAATGTCATTATAGCCTTGACATTTGTAATATCACCTTATAACTAACTTTGCATACAAATGTGCAAGCACATAATCACATTAGCGTATACCCATTAACATTCGTAAGTCAATGTCAATTGTAACTATAAATTCTATATGACTCGTAGAATGAAACCTAATGCCTCCTTCCAAAGCACGTCAGGAAACATCTTTCGGCTACCAAGTATGCACAAACAATACTTGTGCACGTTACTTTACCACCTCTCAAGTCAGAACAAACAAGAATAAGTCATCCTTAGTTACCCTTGATTATTTGATGGGCTATGTGATGGATCTCCTTATTATGGAATGCCATAGTGAGTTTCTAACCCAATACTTGAACAATCATACTCGGCAATTCAATTTTCACCAAACACAAAACTCCTATATTTATATTGTCGATTGGAAACGACTCCCCTTATTACAATAGGGAGTTTTTGTTCCTTACCTCGCCTAGTGTATCATTTTCCTAAGTTCACAGTGTCATTACTAATAATTCACCACGAATTCAATTCCATTTTCTTTTTAGAGCATAGCTAGCTAGATATACTTTGGTGCCATTTGCTCATATTTATTTTGTTTTATCGTTCTCAATGACTGGAGACAAACGTTCCAAGATATAATATCTAGGTATCGCATGGCATTTTGGCCTTTAAGTATGTAATGTGTGTGTGTGTGTGTGTGTGTGTTGGCCTCCCATGATTGCGATGTGATTACTAGATGGGGGTGCTTTGTGGTCCCTTATCGGATTGCCTCGAAGTCCTTTAGAGAAAGGTGTTGACAACTAGGCATAACCAAAATATAAAAACATGTCTCATATTACATTGATGATTAAGAAATTGAACTAGTTTTATACATCAATGTTGACTATGATTCGGAGGTTGGAACCAACAACATAAAACATTATTGTCTTCGATATATATGAACATGCATGAAAACGAGACCTACATATGTGTTTATTTCGAGTCCAACGGATCAAACATAAATATGGATATGGATATTATGTTTTCCATGCAAGAGAGGGAGTATGGCATAATTCACATATATTGATGATTGATGATTTGTGTAGTTTAGATGGGGAGCGTGATGAGGATTGTGGGTCATCATAACATGCATATATTAATGAATTACATACATAAAAAACACCTAGGGGTAGGGGTAGGGGTAGTTGGAACTTCGGACTCGACGTGGTGTAGGCTTGTGCCACTATTGTGTTGTTCTGAGTGATGACACTTACATGCAACGTCGACATGATGTTCGTGACACAAGTAAGTGCATACACGCATGATATGACGATGATGCGAGCTCAGTTTCGATGTTATGTTGAGGTGTGGGTACATGAGGGATGATTAGAGAAATCATGGAGGCTCTTTTATTTTGTTTTGTTTTGTATGAATGAATATATGTAGTGGAAAGGAGCAGATAAATGAGAGAGAGAGAGAGAGAGAGAGAGAGAGAGACGCAGGGCATGTGTGGCGAAAGGGCCCAGGGGTACAGAAGGTGCGTGCGAGAATGAAACAGGGAAGGGAGGAACGAGCCAAACGTTTCTTCTTTTCTTCTTCTTCTTCTTGTTCTTATGGGAGCTGCGATGGCCGTGCACGTGTCGGTCCGCCGTGAAGCCAATATAATAATGGGGGTGGAGGGAAGAGAGAGGGGGCAGTTTGGAGAGGGGTTAGTTAGGTAAGCTGGGAAAATAAAATAAAATAAAATCATACGATAACGTCGGAGGCCACCAGAACGGGGGCGTTAATTTAGTTACACACACACACACGCACACACAACATAAAACTCTGCGCTTGATTTAGTGTTACCAAAAAATCCATCCCCCCCCCCCCTAAATGTAGTAGCGCTGGTTGGAGTCCCGCTAAATTGGCCGGGGCAGGCGGATTTGCAGGTGCCGGACGTTAGAGGAGGCAATGGATGGATGGTCACGGGGCCAGAAGAAGGCGGCGGCGGCCATATCCTTCTCCTCCTCTGCTTCTTCTACTGCCGCCACTTTTTCTTCTTCTTTCTTTCTTTTGGTGATGGTGGTAGGAGTAGGTGCGTTAAATGGGGCGCTTTAATTTCTGCTGCTGCTGCATCTCTGCTTTTTTGTTGGTGCTGTATTTAGTCCTCACACACACACACACACACCTACTCTCTCTCTCTCTCTCTCTCGCTAGCTCCCCTTTTTGGGGTCCCTTTCTTCTCTCCGCATTTAATGCTCCCCACCTACAGCTGTTTTGGCAGACCTCGCCGGGAAACCGCTACTCTTCTCTCCTCGCTCCGTCCACGGACGCGGGGGCCAAAACGTCTCTCGCTTCCATCCCTCCCTACATAATAAATATGTACCATAACTTACATATACAATTATGTACATGATATACATCCATAACTAACTGCCGGTAAATCTCTCTACCGACCCGCGCCGCCGTGACTTCCATTATGTATGTATGTATGTATGTGTATGTAAATCAAAATCAAATCCAAACCAAACAAAAATCGTGTCTCTCTCCTCCAATTTGAAAGGCGCAGTTGTCGTTGTCATATTATCATTTATTTCTCGGCCATCTCCCGTTTCCTGAATCCTGCTCATCCATCCCAAAATCCTTCTTCCCCGTAAAACCGCCTGCGTTGGTGCGTCTCTGTCTGTCTGTCTGTCTGTCTGTCTATCTCTACACACACCTCCACCTCCACCTCCACCTACACAGCATGGCCATCATCATGTATCTGTTATTAATCTCCTCTGTTTTTCTCTCCTCCCCAAACTTCAATGTAGCCCCGAAAAACCTACCAGCTCTCCATTAAACCTTCCTTTATTCCTCTCCTCTGCTCCTCCTCCATCTCTCTCTCTCTCTCTCTCTCTCTCTCTCTCTCTCTCTCTCTGTCTGCAATACCACCCTTCTCCCCCACCCTCCCTTCTCTTCTCCACATTACTACTACCACTACCACTAACGCTAGTCCCTTCAGCTGTCCTTTTGCCTCCTTGCAGAAGAAACTTTCAACCAACTTTTACAACAACTCTCCCCCCCCCCTGTAGAGACGCTTTCAATTCCCTAGTGACTCTGCTACAGCACTGCCCCACTAACTCTGCTTTGCTCTTGCAGAAACCTAATTCTAGAAAAACCGTATATGTTATACAGGAAATCTGCTTTGCTCAAGGCTGCTGGATTTGAGAGCAGCCCCCCCTTGGGACAGCATAGCATGCCTTTCATGTGATGATCGGCCGTTTGTAAGGAGCATCAATAGACATCTATTTGTCTGTTTTGCATGCTTCAGGTCAAATAATTGTTTAATGTACATTTCGATGCCAAGGAGATTAGCATGACTTAACCCCCCCCGATCACACACTTTTGGCACACAGTAACGGTTACTTTAATAAGCATTGCTTAAGAAGTTAGCATGATTTAACCCCCGATCACGCTAATAATTAAAAGTAATCAGGGGCCTCAAGCATGGGATGCTTTGATGTACTAGTGTCTTAGTAGCGGCACAGACGAAGAAGAAGGTTCCAAGAAACAGGAGCCATGGCTAGATCAAGGGTAACAGAAGAGGAAACACTCCCAACAGAGATCAGGAATGATACCAAGCCTGCCCGACTACCGACAGTCTCTTATTTTAAACTGTTCTCCTTCGCCACACGCATGGACTACCTATTAATGTTGGGTGGAACAATAGGTGCTTGCCTTCATGGAGCTGCTCTGCCTCTTGCTGTCTACTTGTTCGGCAACATTGTCGATTCCATAGGCCTTTACTTCTTTGATCCCTCTCGCCTATATCAAGACGCTTCTAAGGTGCTCTTTATGTTCTTGTAGATTTCAACATCTCATGTTGTAGGATATCTCTTGCCTTAAGTGCTGCTCACATTTAAATCAATGCTTTGATTTATGGGTGCAGTATTGTCTTGATTGCGTCTATGTGGGGATTGTGACCCTGGTGGCGGCATGGCTTGGTAAGTATGCAGGGAGAAAAGAAAAACTGAAGCTTTGGTATACTCATACACTAATGGAAGTATCGGAATCTGATACTATTCTGTTTTTCGTAGAGGTCTTTTGTTGGACGTTCACTGGAGAGCGCCAATCCTCGACAATTCGTGTCAAGTACTTACGAGCACTCCTCAGCCAAGACATTGGATTCTATGACACCGATTCCACCACAGGAGAAATAGTTGTGGGTATATCTAGCGACACTGTTCTTGTTCAAGATGCCATTGGGGAGAAGGTTAGTATCTCTCACAGTTTCATTGTTTCCCCAACAGGAATTCTCAGAATGTGTTAGGTTTGAGAGCGAATGATCTGTGCAGGTGGGCAATTTTATGCATAACATAGCTCGCTTTGCTGCTGGGCTAGCAGTTAGCTTCACTTTATCATGGGAGCTCACTTTGTTGACCCTAGCTGTTGTTCCTCTGATAGCCATAGCTGGTGGTGTTTACTCATTTGCCATGATAGATATGACAACCAACAGCCAGCGTGCATATATAAAAGCAGGCGAGATAGCCGAACAGGTATGTGTACAGAGGATCTGTGATGCCTTCCTGAGATATTAGAGTAGTGTCTTATCTGGTTCTCAAGCTTCGTTACATGGTTTGAATTAGGTTGTTGCCCAAGTACGCTCTGTTTATGCTTATGGTGGGGAGGATAAGGCGGTGCGAATGTATGGAGAAGCTTTGCAGAAGACCGTGGAGCTTGGAATCAAAGGTGGCCTTGCTAAAGGATTAGGCATGGGTACTGTTTACTTGCTGTTATACTTCACGTGGGCTCTTCTTCTTTGGTTCGCTGGTAAAATGGTTGAGAGAGGAACCATTCATGGAGGTCCTGCTTTTGTCACAATACTGAATGCAGTCGTTGGCGGAATGTATGCAATGATTTTTCTCTCCCTGACCTATGTTTTGAAGCATTTTTGTTTATGACATTGAATTTAGAGTGACCTTAATCTTGATAGATCTTTCACTTGCCTTCTTTTGCAGAGCTATTGGCCAAGCATTCCCTAATTTGACTGCCTTTGGCAAGGGTAAAACTGCTGGATACACAATATTTGAGATGATAAAACGATCCCCAGAGTTTACGTCAAGAGGAGGAAATGTCATTCATAACCTACAGGGCCATATTGAGCTTAAAAACATAAGCTTTGCCTACCCATCTCGGCCTGAGGCGGTTATTTTTGAGGATTTTTCTCTAAACATACCTGCAGGAAAGCTTGTTGCGATTGTTGGTGGAAGCGGCTCAGGCAAAAGCACCATCATTTCACTTATCGAGCGATTCTATCAACCACTAACTGGTTTGTTTCAAGAATATGCCCTTTTCACCATGGGATTTCCTTACTTGCTGCAGTGTGATTTGGAAATATGTAATTCTGATTTCTTGTAACATTGAAGGTCAAGTGCTTCTGGATGGGCATGATACACGGTGCCTTGAGCTGAAATGGTTACGATCGCGAATCGGCCTTGTTAATCAGGAGCCTGCACTCTTTGCAACAACAATCAAAGACAATATCCTCTTTGGGATGGAGAATTCAAGCTTTGATGATGTTGTTAAAGCTGCTCGGATATCAGGAGCCCATGATTTCATAAATCAACTGCCTGCCAAGTATGATACGCAGGTGAGACTCAATGTGGATTATATAGCCTAGAGATCGAGGTCTGTGTTAGATCATTGGAAAAGTAGATGACATTCTCTAGCAAACCACTGATCTTTGTAGCCTTAGCTTTTCTAGGTTAGTGACTTTGATTTAGGCTATTGGTCATGAACACTAGGTCAGATTAGACTTTCTATCGATATATGGTAATTGTTACTGCTGTTTGAACAAACGATTAGATCATAATATGTGAATGTGAGTTTTGTAGGTCGGTGAGAGGGGTGTACAGCTATCTGGGGGTCAGAAGCAACGTGTTGCACTGGCAAGGGCAGTTCTCAAAAATCCTACCATTTTGCTTCTCGATGAAGCCACAAGTGCTTTGGATTCCGAGTCTGAAAAACTTGTTCAGGATGCCCTTGCTCGTATTATGATTGGCCGTACAACAGTCATGGTTGCTCACCGTCTATCCACGATAAGGGATGCCGACATCATAACGGTTGTACAACAAGGCAAGATTATGGAGAGTGGTACACATGATCAGTTACTCGCTCAAGAAGGATGTTATGCTGGCTTGCTCAATTTACATGATGACAATGGAGCGGATTTGAGTTCTGCAAAGGATTATGCAAGTTCGGGCAGGTAACTTTGGTTTAACTCTTTCTTATTTCATAGAAGTATCGGAAGATCTGGTATTACTTATATCTGTGAGATTTCATAGGGATCTCATGGGCTGTATTCTAGAAATATGGAATTCTGAACAGAATTGTTGTTCTGTTTCTATAGGCATTCACGTGCCTCATCTCTCACTTTGAAGGCATTCAGTTTCCGTTTGAATGCCCCATCGGATTGTGATTCTGTTGGGTTTCCTGAACCATGTTCTGAGCGCAAACAATATAGGAGACCATCCTTGAAAAGATTAATGCAACTCAATTCACCAGAGTGGCCTTATGGCTTGATGGGCATGTTGGGTGCGATAACTGCTGGTGGATCAATGCCTCTCTTTGTGCTTGGAATCACAGAGGGCTTGATTGCATTTTACTCTCTTGTTCCAGGGTACTTACCTCAGGAGATAAGGAAGCTTAGCATATTATTTCTGTGTGCTGGGATTGCCACTCTTCTGTTCTTTGTAACAGAACACTATTTCTTTGGTGTCATGGGGGAGAATGTAACACTCCGAGTGAGGCGTTTGATGTTCACAGGTTAATAATCTCACTTATCCTGTGCTATTATATTCTCTTTATGTGTTGTGTTAAGGGGCTTATGGTGATGTTTTGTTTAGCAATCCTTCGATATGAGGTTGGTTGGTTCGAGGACGAGAAAAACAGTAGCAGCCTTGTTGCATCTCGTCTAGCTTCTGATGCATTGATGGTCAAAGCTGCAGCAGGAGACCTTCTCTGCACACTTGCTCACAACTTTTCACTGATAACTACGGCATTTGTCATTGCATTCATGCTCCAATGGAGAATCGCCCTTGTTATGATATCTACATTTCCTTTGATAGTGTCATCTGCGGTTGCTCAGGTAGATATCTTCCCAGAAGATCCATAAGCATGAGTTCATATGTATGTATATATATGCATGCATTATAATTTTATAACAAAACTGTCTGGTTTGCAGCGTCAATTTCTCAGAGGATTCGGTGGGGATGTTTGCAAGTCATATCTCAGAGCCAATACGGTGGCTGGGGAAGCCGTTGGTAACATTCGCACAGTTGCGGCATTCTGTGCCGAGGAGAAGATTTTGCAGCTTTTCTGCAAGGAGTTGCAGCTTCCAGCTCGGGATTCTTTTTACAGGGGCCAGATTGCAGGGATTGCATTTGGTGTCTCGCAATGCTGTATGTTCTGTTCCTATGCATTAACCTTATGGTATGGATCCTACTTGATCAAGTCTGGATATACATCTTTTGGCCCAATGGTGAAGACCTTCACGGTGCTGCTTGTGACTGCTCTGGGCATTGCCGAGACGTTATTACTGGCTCCAGATATCATTGCAGGTGTGCAATCAGTAGGGTCAGTTTTTGAAGTCCTTGATAGGAAGACAGAGATAGACCCTGATGATCCAAAAGCTGAAAATGTGTCCGAGATCAAAGGATCTATTGAGCTAAAACGAGTCAAGTTTTGGTATCCCTCAAGGCCAGAAGTCACTATTTTTGAGAACTTGAACTTAAGGGTAGGAGGCGGCAAGAGCCTCGCATTGGTGGGCATGAGTGGGTCTGGTAAAAGCTCAATCATATCACTCATAGCTAGGTTTTATGATCCTGTTTCAGGAAGTGTAAGGATAGATGGTCGAGACATTCGGCAGATGAGGCTGCGATCCTTAAGGCGGCACATTGCGTTGGTTCAACAAGAGCCCTCATTATTTTCTACTTCAGTGTATGAGAATATTCTCTATGGTAGAGATGGTGCGACAGAGGCAGAGGTAATAGAAGCCGCAAAAGCTGCTAATGCTGATAGTTTTATCTCAGCTCTTCCGGATGGATATGCAACTGATGTGGGAGAGAGAGGGGTGCAACTCTCAGGGGGACAAAAGCAAAGAGTGGCTATAGCTAGGGCAGTGCTAAAGAATCCAGCTATTCTGTTGCTGGATGAGGCAACTAGTGCTCTAGATGCAGAGTCTGAAAGGGCAGTTCAAGATGCATTGGATAGTCTAATGAAGTCTAGGACCACTATAGTGGTTGCTCATAGACTCTCGACTATACAACATGTGGATCAAATTGCTGTTCTTGATGATGGAAAGATTGTTGAACAAGGTAGTCATAATGATCTCATAAGGAATGGCGGTCACTACTTGCGCCTCATCCGCCTTCAACAACAACTTCAACATCGACCTTCAGCAGACATGCAACAGGAATTCCTACAAGATTTCCTTCATAGGCAAGCTCCCAGATGATCGTGATTGATATAGGCATATATAAATATATATATAGATTTTTTGATCATATGCAAGAAGCTCAAAATGGAACTCTTCTACATTCTCTATGTACTGATTTATTAGCATTCAGAGGATGGTCTTGTAAAGAGCTATATAACAGAAGACATAGTATATAATGTTTTGCCTTTGCTGGGCATATGATTGATTCATTAGGCAAATTGGCTGCCAAATGCCATGCATGGTTCAGGGCTTAGGTACAGCATGTGTTGACAAACCTAAACTCCTTAAACCTACAACCCAACAACCTTAAAATTATATATGGCCTGTCAGCCAAGGCCCAGATTTCATAAGAAAGGATCAAATAATAGTATATGTCATTTTTTTCTTTCACTGCCAGATGGAGCTAAATTTCATTTGTCATACATATTCCACTATAGCTAGTCAGTTTTTTTTTTATATTCCATTTGCAAAAGAGCATTCATTCAATGAATGAAATAATAAAAAGAGCAGAGCTCAGCAAAGACTATCAATTTTGTCTTTTGCATGTACAAGTTAAGAGTTATGTCTCTTATGAAATGGGGTACAAGTTACAGTTATGGGTGAATTAGTTTTGCCTTCAGTAAAAAAACAAAGATATGTTTCCTTTATAGTAAGGTTTTTTGCTTGGGAATCCAATCCCTTTCATGGGTTTTCTTCCTATTAACTTTTCCACCTTTTTTACATTTATATTATGAAAAAGCTGGACGACCCAATGTCTAATCAAAAGGTTATCCCACATTCAGTAAAGAAAGAATTGATGGGCCAACACACTTCCTTGGCATACATATTATGTGAATATCGTGCCAAAGAGTTCAGATCCTTGAAAAGTGTGTACAGTTTGATCTACTTACTTTATGCGATCTGCTTGTGCTCCTTTGTGAGTCATGTATAGTAAGGAAGAACTTGTTGGAGTTGTCGACTGAAATCTCATGCATACAATTGGCATGAATAGAGAGGCTGACATGGCTTGGAGTAAACAAGATGTGTATGGAAAACTGGGTTAACCCATGCTTTGGATAAGAGGGAAGTTTGTCATGAGTTTTCAGCTCTGGCATTTTTAATGTTCTTAACAAACAATCAACTAGATCATCACACAAAGGGGACCACTTGAGGAATTTGAATGTTGAATTAGGCCTTGTTATATGATTTAGGTTTAATGTTTCAATGAATTTAAGTTGTAATGAGAGCTTTTGACAAGCCAACAATGATATGATCATTTAATGTATATGAGATCGTGACGACTCAACAATACTTGAAATGCAAAATTGAGTGCTTCATATGTGTAAATGAATGCCATGGCTCCAGTCGTGGTTGAAAGATTGCTTGGTAAGGCAATATCATGGTGGCCAGATTGTGTATTGGTAGCCTCTCGAATGGCAATGAAGGTTTGACATCGATTCTTGATCGTCTATTCATGGATGAGACATGGTTTCCAGCATTTTTTATTGAGGTGAAGAGATGTATCATTTCTAACATAATTCAGTAGTTGAATGCACTCTTCTATTTAAAGATTAGTTGATGATAAATGTGCAAGTGAATTATTAGGTAATCATCATGTAAATGTTGTCATTTGCGAGTTGCGTGTTCATAAATAACTTATTTTAATGTGTTAGCACATGGGCTGGTCACCATTTCACACGTATAGAGGGAGAAAGAGCACTCAATTGGTAAGGTTGTTTGGTCGAGAGTTGAGAAATGAAGTGGAGTGTTCAAACTCCTACATATTGGACCATCATCTAGTAAATCATTGAATGGCATATGGAGGTACGAATCCCCAATACAAAAAGTGGGAGACGCACTGATTTCAAAATTTTGATTATTATTTATGTCACTTAACTATCAAACATGCAATGATTGTCACAAGACACATTAAAACTCAAAGAAGATTAATTATGAATTTCAAAACATATAATTGATGATGCTATACTTCATTAACCCTCAAATGCTGTGCATGTATTATAATATTTTAAAGACTCGAAATTACATAGTGTTGTGGTGACATTCCATTCCATTCAACCATTACTTAGAATTTCATATTCTCAGGACGAGAAACCCACACAAATAAATCCAATATTTTAAGTTTCGAAATATTCATCTCATGATGAGCCATACCAAAAAGCACAACTTTCCGATTTCTACGAAATATCAAGGAACACTATTTGTTTCTTGAGATAAAAACTCTAAAAGCATTGCAACAATGATTGAACATTCATTCACAACACAACTTCAAAAGAGAAGACACAAGTTTATGTCAAAGCTCATTAGTTATCTACCCATCAATTGCATACTCAAATGTAAATACAATTGTAGACAAATAACATATAATTCATTTTTAGAATAAGACCCATCCTATGCTGAGATACTACCAAGGTAGTTAAGGTCGAAAGACATCTGCACGTGCATGTGCACGGGTGATATTGCCAATGTTTCCATGCAGACATTAATGTTTTCACAAATGTGAAGATGGCAACAACTTAATCAACATTCAATCTCAAACATCAATGATTAAGTCAAGGTATTTGAATAGAATTTCCATTAAATGCATTTTCTTACTAATATTTCAAACAAAGGCTATTGTTGGATTTTCTATAGTTAATTTATATGCATTCGAACATGTTCAAACATATTTTGGTAAAATATAAAACGTGAGAGGAAGGTGTGAGGGACACATCACACGATAGTGATCGTCATGGAATCATGGACAAATTTTTTAGCACACTTCACATTTTGAGTGTTGTCAATATTTTTATGATGGACAAACATAAATCACTACAGAAATATGGTTGGAGTTATTGTCATGGAAGTAAAACTCC
>NW_028231243.1:0-15230 GCF_043228905.1 Azolla caroliniana | reverse complement strand
GCCTTTGTTGGGCACCAATGCACCTTCTCTTTGTAGAAGACTACGTTGTTGTTCTGGATAACAGTCTTAGTAATTGGGTCTGACACGTGATATCCAAACTTGGCATCATGGCTATATACCAACAAAAATGCAATTTCTCGACTTCAGATCGAGTTCAATGCACAAATCTTTAGGCATGTGGACACAAGCTTGACAACCAAACATTGTACTAGAATCGTGCTCATTCCAGTTGTGCATCACGCGAGTAATTGGGTCTGACACGTGATATCCAAACTTGGCATCATGGCTATATACCAACAAAAATGCAATTTCTCGACTTCAGATCGAGTTCAATGCACAAATCTTTAGGCATGTGGACACAAGCTTGACAACCAAACATTGTACTAGAATCGTGCTCATTCCAGTTGTGCATTCCAGTTGTGCATCATGGCTATATACCAACAAAAATGCAATTTCTCGACTTCAGATCGAGTTCAATGCACAAATCTTTAGGCATGTGGACACAAGCTTGACAACCAAACATTGTACTAGAATCGTGCTCATTCCAGTTGTGCATCACGCGAGTGATGACTCCAGCAAGAATAACTATTGTCAGATCCTTGCTTTCTGTTCTCATCCATGTTGGTCTCAACATATACCCGAAATCATAAACACGAATGCACTCATTCGCCCACTTCAGCCTCAACACAAATGACAACAAATCAACCTTAATTGATTGTAACTGTAACTCTCAATTGTTCAGATAAACCTTAAATTGATTGCTTTTGCGAATGTCGTTAAGTGTTCAATTTTTCAAATCAACCTCAACAAATTATAAGAATGATTGATCAATGTATTATTAAGAAGCCAAATAAGAATAATCTGAGCTAACTTTAGTGGTAGGTAGCCACTTCAAGGTCATGGGTTCAATTCTTCATTTCTTTGTTACACCAAATATCACTCACTCTTCACCTCTCCTTCTCTCTCTAATACAAAAATATGTGGTCATGGTTTCTGGGCAGTTTCTGCTTCCTCCTCCTCCTCCTTCTTCTTCTTCTTCTTCTGCCCAACAGTCCTCAGAATCAGCAGAGAAGAAAATGGCCCTATCTCTCATGTCTTGCACACGTCCACCTCTCTCCATGTAAGTACTCTGTTTTTGCTCTCATGCTTCTTGTTTGTATCTCTGTTTAGAGTTTAGGGGTTTTGCTCTGAAAGAATGGAAAGTAACATGATCCCATTCAATTTGAATTCCTTACGATAATGCCCGTTATATTTTGAGCTGCTTCCATCTTCCGCCCTTTTCTTCATTGTTCTTTTGTATGGATTTTCATGCCATTTATTGTATATAGCCATGAATCATGAATCCTTGTAATTTTATCTTGGCCATTCACACCATTCTCGTCTCTTACACGCTTCTTCTAAACATTACTTTTTGTAAAAAGGAAGTTATTATGTTCTACATTGAGCTGATTCCAAGAAGAATACAAGTGATGCTAGCTAAACCCTCATGTTGGTCTATCTATCCTTGAACATGTCTCAAAACACTAAAGAATGTAAATATACATACATCCAATCTCAGAATACCAATAATCTGATCTAAGCTATTCACGAATGCTAATTGTGGGCATTTGCTGAGCTCAAAACACTCAAGAATGTAAATATACACACATCCAATCTCAGAGTACCAATAATCTGATCTAAGCTATTCACTAATGCTAATTGTGGCCATTTGCTGAGCTCATGTTGAGATCCACCTATGAACATGCCTCGAAATAGTATATAGATGAAGTTTCAATCCGTCCCAAAATGCCTATTGTCTCCATTACTTAATGGTATATTTTCCATTTCTGCTTTAATGAGAGATGCATATATACATTGATTCAATAAACTTTGATCTCAATCATTGAGACTTCAATGATGGATTGTCTGTAGTTCCAGCAGCTTGATTTTTATCTTTACTAGCACTGAGCACCTTTACAAACACCGAGCAGAGTTTCCGTTTGATGTTAATCTCAGGAATTCCTTTGTTAAAAGGAAGATTGGAGAACTATTAGATTCTTATTGATCAGAGAAATCTTTCGGCAGTGTCCTTAGATTTTTCGCCACTATTGTGAATGTGCCCCTCCATCTTTCCAAAAGAAACCGTTATGCAGGAAATCTTTATGTCCACATAATTGTTGAAAATATGTTTTTCTTATTTGATAATGGGAACTTATCTCATATTTATGTCTTGAATCAATTTCCTTTACTTAACATTCTTGAGTATAAATGTTTGATTTATATATGGAGAGATGGTTAAGTGATTCCTAGATCTCTTCATATATGGACTTCCTTGAGAAGCTCATTGCATATGAGATGATGTAATCAACCAGTCTATAGTTCCAAGATTGCTGTAGGTAGCCACCACAGAAGTTGGAATTTGAATATAAGAAGGTTGAGACTTGTTGATTGGACATCAGAGTGAACAAAATGTTCATTTAGATATATAACACTCAAGACTTGTTGATTATACAACTACTGCAAGCATATGATACACTCGTAAAATTATTTCTTTGGTATGATATTACTCAACGTGAGCACTTTTTTGGAGTTCTCCTTTTCTATTTTGTCTTCAAGCATTTCGTGAGTATTTAGAGTCTTATCAACAATTAATACAATATATTTTCTTTACAGACACCAGCCACATACTAGTCTCCAAAAAAACCTATTCACCCTCAATGCCACACATGCTTACATGGAAGTTCCTTCCCTATTCTTAGGTTTGTTCATGCTGGTTGCATATAAGTATGGTTGCTAATTTGATGTGTTCACTCCGTTTTTGCATCAGCTTGTAGCATTGAAGGTCCGATATTTTCTTTGAGTTATTGCAGATGTACGATTGAATCTAAGCGTTAGCAGACGTGGATTCGACACTTCCTGGAGAACTTCGTTTGGTGCTTTTGACATAGGTATAGATAACAATTATAATCCCTTCTTGTTAAGTAACACCTACAGTTGACACTTTTTTTGGCTCCAATTTTTGCTATGACTAGAACATTTCTGGAACAACTAATGCATTACGCCTAAAGCAAAATTTCATAAATATTGACACATTTCTCCTTTCTCTTTTTATTCCACAGGCTCAAATAAACACAGCTCTCATGTGGTCGTACACCTCTGGGATGCATTAAGATCGGGGTCTGTAATATCTTTCTATCTATCTATTATTTCCTTCTTCCTCTTCCCCAACTTCTAAAATTCAATAACATAGACCTTATATGAGATGCTCAATGAAGCTTTAAGCAATATTCTTGGGTCCTTTCCCTTCTCCATTTAATGGGAATAAAATATAAAGACTGTAATGGACAAAGTTATCTAAGCATAACGAACTTTACAGACTTTTAGTATTGATAATATGCACTGTATGCATTAAGACATTTTCTTTAAAGACTTGCAGCTTTATAAAACAGCCTTCTCCTGCAGTTGTGGATCCAGTTGATGATGAGATACTTGATGAGGAGCCAATTGAGGATGAAAAAGTTGTGATTGTTGAGAAGGTTCAGCAAGATGGTATAAAGGAGAAGATAGTTTTCTCATCTAATGGTGTTGTTGATGTTGCAGAATTGGAGGCCCTATGCCTGAAGGTAAAATTCATCATTTACTAGTTTCTTAACCAAAATTTGGTTCTACTACTGTTACAATGGAAATAGTTTCTAATCTATTGAGATGCCAACACTGTGCTACTAACTAACTAAAAAGGAAATTCTATTTATGTATAGAAGTTATGATATAGACAATGGATTAAAGTAAATAAAGATGCCATTTGTGCTAATGACATGGATATCTTTGCCCTGCACTTATTTCTACATGTAATATGTAAGGCTTTCCAAATTGACCTGCGCACATTTTAAATGTGTTGTGAAAGGATGAGCCATGTGTGATATACAGAGTATTCAATGTTCATGCATTATTCAAAAAAACCACCGCTAGCAGAGATCATTCAATGGTGCTTTTTCTTTAAGTGTTGGTTAGCATTTGTCAAATATGTTTTTTGATCACTGGATAAAGGGGTTTATTGCAAGAACAATAATGTTTTGAGTTAAATGAATGCATGGTGGAAATTTATACATGCCACTGTTACTATTGCAGGTAGGTTGGCCAAGGAGGCCTCCATCGAAAGTTCAAACCGCGCTGAAAAATAGTTTTATGGTGTCATCATTGCATTTGTTAAGGGAATTTCCAGCGGAAGGTAAAAGACTCATCCTTTAGATTGCCACATCATTAGATTAAGGTCTCAATCAACCAGTCATTAAATATGATAAAGAGGTTGCAAGTTGTTTACTGCTTTTAAAGATCATTAAATTGCATGATTCAAGGAAGAGATCAAAACAATGAAAAAATTTCCCCTGATATCCAAGCTTAGGTAGCACATTTTTGCACTAGTTGTTTTGCACATTTTTAAGCTCAGAATTAAGAGCTTGATGGTCTTGTTGAACCAGATGGGGGTGCAATAGAGACAAAGCAAGAATTAATTGGCATGGCCCGTGCTACCTCCGATCATGTGTTCAATGCAACCATATGGGATGTTCTAGTGGATCCACGTTATCAAGTATAGCTTAGAAATTTACTTTTTCCCTGGTTATATATATGTGGTGATTTTGATTTTGGTATATGTTTAATTTATGGCTTTATTCTTGATATAGGGACAAGGTCTGGGAAAAGTACTTGTTGAACAAATGGTGAGGGCATTGTTAAGAAGGAACATTGGCAACATCACTCTGTTCGCTGATTCTAAAGGTATGTTGCTGCTGAGTTTGTTCAGATAAGGTCAAGTTTTAGTTTTCTGCCTACATGAAGCTCATTGTTCTCTCTCTCTTTCTCTCTCTCTCTCTCTCTCTCTCATATATATATATATATATATTCACACACACACATGCATATCATGATACAGCTAACTATTTTAGTTTCTCCATTTCTCTCATTCAATAAAATAAAAAATAGGACTTTTTATTTTTGCACCAGTGATTGATTTCTACAAAAACCTCGGATTCGAAGCAGATCCTCAAGGAATAAAAGGCATGTTTTGGTATCCAAGGTTTTGAGAGACACTCTTTATTTTTGTACAAATATTTGTATCTGACCACACTAATTTGTGCAAGCAATCATTTGTAAATTTTGGCGTTTACATAATCTTCATTTGCACCCATTCTGTCCACTAACAAGCACTAGTATCATGATTGAAAATCAAAGAAAGTAGTAGAAATGCTTTTAAACACTATATAAAACCCCATTATAGATTCTGTTTCTTTTCCTCGAGGGTTTTCAGAAGCATGCATTTCATGATGGTTTTCTCTATAGAGCTTGTTCCTTGTAATCTCATGGGAAAAACCATGATATCCAGTCTTTAACATGGTGCATTGT
This sequence comes from Azolla caroliniana, assembly GCF_043228905.1. Classification (NCBI taxonomy): domain Eukaryota; kingdom Viridiplantae; phylum Streptophyta; class Polypodiopsida; order Salviniales; family Salviniaceae; genus Azolla; species Azolla caroliniana. The sequence goes on along the minus strand of NW_028231243.1, from coordinate 9,851 downwards.
GCAGACTTATGCTTTTGCATTGGATAAACCCGCCAATAAAACTTTTGCCCGTATGTTGATATGAATACCATCATCATCATCACATGACTTCTTTGCCCATATAGCTAAAATACCACTTTGCTGGTTACTAGTGATTGGATCTATCAGAAGCATTAAGGCATCTCTTTCCTAACACATAACATAAATAGTATAACCTTATGAAATTATCAAAATAAACACATAATACATGTATTATTACTGCATATATATGTATATGTTTAGGCAAAACAACCTATTCTATCTAGAAGCAATAATGTATTTTAATAAGTAAGCCTTATACACTGAGCATGCCACTCACCTGGACACATGAGATTTTCTGTATTATTGACCAATACACACCTTATAGGCCTTGAATCACTTTGTCCTAAAACATCTTATTGCTCATAATTTATATATAGAATACACATGAGTCATAGCAATCCATCAACGTATCATATGTTATTAACTACTTTAAAAGTAGTTGCTTAAGCATATTAATTTACAGTCAATCCACATGCATTTCTTTCAAGAAGAATTTCCACGTATTTTAATTATTCATATCATTCTACACTTAATCAACTTGCTGGTATTTATTAACTACATTTCTCCAACGCCTTTCTTTTTAATTTGCCCAAGTTCCAAGAGTTTTGTAACAAGATCCCTACATTTATTCACCAATGAACGATGCTCCAACTTCACCTTTTCATCAAAAATGAGTTCTTGTAAGACACAGTATTAAGTTTCAATATGGTTGGTCCACCCATATAGGAGCTTTTGTTTCAAACTGTCAATCTCTAATCTATAGATGATGTTCTTGTTGAATAGACTTTTAATGAGGAATTTGTTTCAAATAAACCATTTCTTTTCCCTAAACAACATCGCCCTAGTAAATGAATGCATTCAATTGAAACAATAGGTATAAGATCACACTTTTTATATGGTTACAACAAATGCACATCACAAGTCCACAATTCTTTATCATCGTAATTTTAATCTCGTAGACTAGGATCATAAGTTGATCCCACCTGGGATTGAACCTAGAGTCTTTGGTTTTGAAGACCAATGCCTCATCCATTAGGCCATAAGATCTTTGATTTTTCATCTTAAAAACACACATGAACATATAGGAACTATTATTTCTCATCACATTTTTATCCATCACATTTTTAATAGGATCTCTTGTTTTTCATATTACCATTATATTACTCTTCATTTTACGGAGGTGAACTTCAAAGGATTTATTGGATAAACGCATGTGATAATATGTAATCCATAGAGAAGCATGACCATAAAGATGACCTTTAACAAGAGCTCTTGGTTCAAACCGTCAATCTCTAATCTATAGATAATGTTCTTGTCTCATCATACCAACAACTAGATTCTTCCACTCATACGTCACTTTGCATGTTTGAATCTTGAATATTATACTCTAATCAAATCAGAAGTACTAGATATGCAACTATTTAATGGTGGTATTCATCTAGATTACCTCAAACAAATTTCTAATATTTAAACGACATCATCCTACCTGATGACCACATTCAAATACACCTCATACAACAACTAGGTGCCATCAAATCCTTGCCTCTACTAACTTGTACTCAAACGAGACCAAATCAAGGCACGATGAGCCCAAGCAAGAAAGCAGTTGTTAATATGTTCCAGGGACAAACGATTTCCAATCTATAGATAACGTCATCCCAGTTGATGATTACGTTCAAACACGTAATATTAGACCTTCCACATAAATGTATTTATTGTGCAACATTACTCAATGCTTCACCATCATTGTATTGCTAACCTCCCAACGGGGAACCTAATCTAAATCGATCCTACGAGGGATTGAACCTAGAATCTCTGGTTCCGTAGACTAGCGCCTTATCCATTGGGCCATAGGATCTTTGGTTTTTTGTTTAAAATTATACTTCATTTATGGATCTAATTCAAATGCAAGAACAAGATTCGATAAAATCCTTGTGCAAGCATGTCGAATAGACTTTTAATGAGGAATTTGTGTCAAATAAACCATTTCCTTTCCCTAAATAACATTGTCCTCGTAAATGAATGCCTTCAACCAAAACAATAGAGATATCAAATCACACTTTCTAGACAATTGCAATGAATGTGCATCATGAGTTCATGATTCTTGATTGTCATAATTTTGATCTCGTAGACTAGGATCATGTCTCTAAACCAATCTTACTAGGGGTCGAACCTTGAATCTTTGGTTTCAAATACCAACAACTTATTAATTAGGCCATAGGATCTTTGGTTCTATCAACAACGAATTTTCCAAAATTAACCAAACAATGTGACTCAATGAAAAGTGGATAGATAATAATGACAAATAGGATATATTTAAAGAATAGACCAAGATTATCATGGTGCAACTATAACACCTCTGCAACAAACAATGAGTCGAAGAACCAAATTAGAAAACACAAACAAGAAATACTCTAACCAAACCCCAACAAGGATAATAAATAATGACATTGTTATATCAAATTAAATCATAACTACTCTTAGTGAGTGTTCCCTCTCCAACTTCATTTGAATCATAATTATCTCAATGCTTGACTCCCTCCTCTTGGAGAGTTACCTATGGAAAATTAACAAGAACAAATCGTCAAACAAATGTAGGTATTGTCCAATGCTTATGGTTCAATGCTCAACTTTCTAGTGACGCAAGAGATGGGACCCATACCAATCCCATCTTGAGACATTGTCTCAACACTTCTATGGTTCTATCTCTTCCTCTTTAGTGGAAAAGGTCATGCCTTATTTCCTACATGGCATTCAAACTAACTTCTCTATCTCTTCCTCACATCAAAACCATAAAATTGAGAGAACCCAGTGTTCGACCCTTGCTATGGGCTAGGTCAAATCTCATAGAGATGATGTAAGGGACAAGAGAATGTTCCTACTCTTCATTTCATATGCCTTCTCTTTCTCGTAAGTGCATGTGCTCAATCATCGATCTACTCTCATTGCTTCTCATAAGTGCATCCAATAACTTGATTGCATCTTTTTATTTTGCTTTGAGTTCACACTTTTGGCACAGTTTCTTTGAGCTTCTTCCTCCAATACAACATAACCTTACACTCAACATCAACTCTTTCACATAATTTGACAGCATGTCTACATTTGCAATATTACGAAGGATGTCTTTGCCCTCAATCATACTGAATAGGTACTTATACAATCAACTCTGAACAAAGGGGGTTGAAATTTAGGTGAAAGTTTGATGAGATCAATCTTTCAAGAATTGGACACCACCCCAAAATGCCACACTTTATATCACAAAGTGAGGAGATTGATGTAAAACAACACTGCAAACGAGACCCAATAATGGTGAGAAACGAGAGATACATCTTCACAAGTAAAATTGCCAAATATGGCCGAGTCCGACAACATTTCGAGAGCCATTCAATGAATGGAAAGACATTAAGGATTGATGATTATCATCTTTCAAACATTTCATATCAGTATGTTATTCCAATATGAATCACCATACATTCCACTCAAATAAACATCGGGTATTGATATTGAGATTGGATTTCAAAAAAGAAAACTGCATCGAATGCATGCGCCTTTATACAGATCAAAAGCCAACTGATTGCCAGCCCTTCTTTTCCAGTGCCAATCTTAGAGCCTGCAACGAATGAGGGGTTTTAATGTCAGTCACACCAAAAGCCGTTAACAAAACAATAGGGATTGATTCAGTGAGTGAAAGGTAGATAAATACCCTTATTCGCTTTCGATTGATATCAAAATCTGTCTTTCCAATGCGTGAGGCAGAACGGTATTCAACTAATGACCGATTCCCTGGGGGAAACCAGAATTCCACATCGTCTATAAACTGTATAAATACATCACGATTCAGAATAGTGGATTCGAGTTTAAAATTAAAAGAAATATATGAGAAGGCATGGCATTGATAGACTTACCCCGAGCAATGGGCTCTCATATTCTACATACACATAATCATCCCTTTGTTCTACAATCCTGGGAGTGAAATTATCTGGTTTGGTAGACTTGATCTGCCAAAACACATCATTAGGTGTGATTAACTGGTTTGCTTCTTGAAATACATATTACATCCTATTGTTCGCAATATGTAGATAGAGAATTCTACAAATACTGTTAGTTTTACATTATATATATATATATAGATATATATATATTATGAGATTGTAACATTTACCACTTCCAAAAGCTCATTCATTGCTTGTTCTCTAGACACTGGTTTTTTTTTCCCCCGGCCATCCTCTGGGTTGTAAGTCCTACTCTTACAAAGCACAGTGAGAAAAATGAGGATGGTGCTCTTGTCAATCATGAATCTACAATCATTACTACGTTTCATTGTTTTGGATACACACCAAGGTGGCACAAAATGGTTTGGATCGTTCAATTCCTCGGAGGTCGAGATACAATTCGGGGTGGGTGGACAAAGAGCCAATGAAGGAGGATTCTTTTGTACTCCAAGATAGTTGGGCCTTTTACCACTACAAAATGAGAGATAATGCATGAACTTTTATTTCAGTTATAAACTTTATACGGAATTCCTGCTACACCTTCTCACATCCAGGCAAATGGACACTTAACTCAAGAACAATAGCGTAGTCATGCTTTGCGAGAAGAAATTCCCATCACCACACCTAAAGCCTCTTAGATTAACAGGATACAATCTTATTGAGTATAGTAATGTTAGTTAGTTCTATGTCTAATAAAGAAATATGTAAGGAATGTCCTAGATCAAACTTTTATTGAAGCAAAGCAAAGATAAATGGAAAATGCCTCAACTAGGTTCCAAGTTAGGTTAACATGAAGATTAAATAAAAATCCAGGATGCAACCAATAACAGTAGCTCATGAAGAAAAAGTCAACGCAGATACCAGCCATACTTGCATCCTAAAAAGTCACCTTAAAACACCCTAAAACTTGTGAATTTGCATGTTGTCTCGAATACCACATAGATCCACACAAAGCAGGAAACAATACAACTCTCTATCGTATCAAAACAAAGAATATCCATTTATACTTATTCTCTGAAAAGAGAGATTTGATTCCCTTACCTGGGACACTCAGACAAGTTCCAAACAAGTCTTTTCATGCATCATTACATTAATCCCAAAACTTTTAACATTCCACCTTGAAGTGTGCAATCTGATTTTCCATGATCTGGATGTAAATAAATCCACCAAAGACAATGTATCAGACTAGTCATCCACAAGTTGCAAGACCTTCAGTACATTGATCCTCTGGACACATGTATCTAGCCCTCAAGGCACCATTGCAAAATATTCTTGCAAATCTATAAAGAGGTCTGCATTTGCAACATCTATAGTCCTCTACAAAATCTTTTCTTCCATTCCTATAGAAGCTTATTTTTCATAATGCTCTTAATATGAGTATCTTAATTAGTTCAACACACATGGCCCTGAAAAACCTGCTTGAACTTAGCCTGTTTTCTGGCATCCACCATACACAAGGAAGCTCATCAAGATCTAGAAGTTCTTTTCCACATGAAAACATATTGTGACCTGGCCTCCATTGGGCAACCTTATCAACTGAGTTACATCCATTTGGGCTCTCTCTCTCTCCCCCCCTCTCTCTCTTGAACATGAACCTTAAGCAAGTGCCCATGTATTCCAAGATGGTTGAGGATATGTTACAAATGACAAAGATGCCACACTAGAATGCAAATGCGAAGCTTTTAAGAACTTCATTCTCTCATGCACGAACAAATGTTTTTCAACCAACTACACATCTTGGAAATGTACCAATCAATGTAGTTCAAAGAAAAAATAGTTTAAAAAAGAATGTCATGAATCTCGAAAACGCCTTACGATCTTGGATGTAGTTAAGGATAAATAAAATTACCAAAAGCATTTGCATGAGTACAAAAGGCTTATTCAAAGAAAAAGAAGAATATGGGATGTTACTCAACAATTTCTCCAAACGCAAGCGAAAGCGAAATATAAAGGAGAAACGTGTTGAGTTATGGTGACTTAACTCTTCACAACTAATCTATGAATTGTAAGAATTTATATGAGCTATCTCTTACCGAAAAGATGATATGTTACGGTTCTCTGTCATATACGTCTCCCTTCTTTACAATTGAAGATATATGCATAGGACTTAAGAAATTGGCCTCTCAAAAGGTAAGTGATCTTCAATGTATTAAGGTTGAAATGCTCAAATGGACGAGAAAGGAAGCATATGTATGGATAAGCAATATGTTTAATCATGCATTACAACATAGTATGTTGTACGATTGGACTACAAATTGGATCAAACCTTTACAAAAATGTGAAGATATAAATAATGTAAACAACTATCGAACCATCATGGTTGGCTCGCTAATGGCAAAACTATTTGGATGTATAATTGAATCAAAGATAACTGCATGGGCTGAAAAAAATGGTAAGAGAGCTTACAGACAAGTTGGCTTTCGAAAACACCATAGCACCATTGATCACTTTGTCACCCTTCGAGTATTAATGAAGAAAAGTTGCCTTAGAGGTAACGGTTTATATTATTATTTCGTAAACTTCAAGAAAGCTTTTGATATGGTACCTCGTGAGCATCTTTGGAGACGAATGGAAGAACTCGAGCTGCCAAGTGAATATATGCTTGCAATTTCCCGAATATAAGAGAAGGTTATATGTTGTGTGTGTATGAGAGATAGACTTTCCAAATTTTTTGATAGCACTATTAGTATTAAGCAAGGATGCCCTCTCTCACCAACTCTATTTGGTCTATGCATTGATGAATTAAAAGAAATGGTTGTCAAGTTTGTAACGGAAGAATGTGTTAAATAAGTTGTCATTGGGAATGTTGTCATTATGCTTTTGCTATGTACGGTTGATATAGTGCTATTTACAAATACTTTAGGAGATGCACAAAAGCTTATGAAGGCATTGGAAAAAAAATTGCATGCATACTAAATTAAGTGTCAATAACTCTAAACAAAGATTATGCTTGTGAAGTGCCAAAAAAAAGATAAATCATGCATTATGTAAAATAATAAGCCACTTGAATGTCCAGAAAGCTTCAAATATCTTGGCCTTGAAGTTCCTTCAAATCATAGATGGAATGGATGTGTTACACGCCGCATAGAGGCAAAAAAGTGAGCATATTATGCATTTGAGAACACATGCAAACATGGAGATATTAAGCATTGGGTCCTCAAGAAATACCTTTTTGACACTTTGGTGACACCGATGCTTCTTTATGGGGTGGTAGCATCCTTAAATCTACTTAGAAAGAGTTTGAAAATGTCAAAAAACATTTTCTTATAAAGTTTCTACAAGTTAAGAAACAAACACCATACACTCTCTTCCTCCTTAAACGGGTTCACTTCCCATTGAGATCATGGCCATGGAAAGGGTTGCTGAATACATGCTTAAGATTCAAAAAAGTCCCGCATGTTGACTTCTTAAAATTGCATGGGAAGCAAGCAAAAAGATCTAAAAGACACATAAAAGCAAAATTATGTATTTTGGTTAGATGCACGATATAGAAAAATGGTTTGGTAGGTGGGATGCAACACACTTGCTTGATGATGCATCACCAGATTCCTTTGTAAATGAGGCCTTTTTGCAATGCCAATGTATCATGGCATGGGACAAATGTAAAGGCTCTTGCTTCACACATTATACTACACATGTTGCACCTAACTACAAAACCATATTCTTTGCGGCACAAGAAAACCATACACATCGATACATGTTAGAGACCATCCCATTATTTGTCATTCAAACCATTGTGTCCCTGCGACTTAGCTCACATGCATTGTGATGTAAGACGAGGCGTTGGGGCACAAGTGATAAGAGTGGTCGACTATACACACTTTGCCCTAAACAAGTTCGAGAATCTAAGTATCACATTTTGATACAATGCTCTACCTTTGATCATATTCAACCATGCTTTCCACACATCTTTGACCAAGCTCAATCCTTGCACAAATTTCTGTCACAACCACAATGGGCACTCTCAATTGCAACATTCATTGGTAAAGTTCTTCAACATCGAGAGTCGTTACTCACTTTCACATGTATCACGTGAAATGTAATATTATTGGTCTCATAGATCATAGGTTATATTTGACCTCCGAAGACGATAATAGAATCTATCCATATCTCTCACACACTCAAATATATGTTTAGATGGTTTTAGTTTGTGCCTTTATATGTAGGCGCGACAATTGAGGATTTGCTCTATAAGGCCCTTTAAGGTTTACATTCACACCCTTCCATAAGACCTTGTACATATACACCATTACTCATTAATAGTCCTAGTAAAAATTAATATTATTGAAAAAATGGTGGATTCACACTATGCTACACAGAAAATCATTCAGTAAAAGGTGCCAAATGCAGCTTAACTATTAGAACCACCATAGCCATTGGGCATCCAATCAACCACGAGACGATATTGCATAAGATCCTTCTTAAGAAATGCATCAAATGATAAAAATAAGATAATGGAAATTGACCTAATCTAAAACCTAGGAAAAGGTATTCAGTGCCTCTAAATCATTAAAATTGCCATAGATACTTCTATGGCAATAAGTGAATATGTGATCGATCATAAAATTATGTATATAAATTACAGAAACCAATCAATTCCTCTTTTTACCACAAATTAAACACAAAGTGAACTTGACAAAGGTATACTGACCACAAATTCAATACAATGAATACCTGAACTTGACAAAAGCCAGAAGAATGGCAGCACCACTGCTTTGCAGAATGGTTTCTCTGCAGATTAACCAACATTCAATATACAGATCATAGCTATAGCTGATCACATTTTCGAGAGAAACAAAAAACACAATTTGGGAGAGAATTGAATAAGAGAACCGGCTGAATCGATCGCTTGTTTAAACTAATTACCTTCGGCTCGTTTTAGGAGCTGACTTGCTGACATTCTTTCCATCATTCTGTTGTTCGTGATGACATGAAGAAATGGTTACTGTTAAATTTGGTGTGGAAGAAGAAGAAGAAGAGAATGATATGATTCTTAGGGTTTTTCTGTGAGGAGGTAGAGAGATGGTTTGATTGGAGAAGAAGCTGAAAAGATTACAAACGACAACAACAACAAAAAACAGAAGGATTTGAGAGAGACGGGAGGATCGCACTGTGGTTTGTAGAGAAGAGGCAGGGTAATCAGACAGACATAACTCACCTCGACGAAGATGAAGAGAGGGCATGGCGTCCCTCCATCGCTCTGTTCTCTGCTCTGCTCTCCTCTCTGTTCTCTGAGGATTGAATTTGTAGGTTTTTGTTAATTCCCCAAAATACCCCTCTCCATCTGATTTCACTTAATTCCACAAATACCCCTCTCCCCCTGGTTTCCCATAATTCCCCAAATACCCCTCCACAAAAAAGAAAGAGCAGGAATAGCCTCCTCTTCTTTTTTCTTTCTGCTCTCTCGCTACTACGGGTCCTACGTGGCTACTAGTGAATCAATCTATTTTCACTCACACCACCGGCATGAGACACCGGTCTGTTCAAATCTATCCTCTCACCACGTCTTCGATTGCACTGTATGTCTCTTCTCATGAACTACTTTGTCACACAACCCCATCAGTTGCATCGAACTCATGACCTCGCAGTCTCTTAACAGTTCAAACGCGGCCCCGTCCATCTCGAATTTGTCGAAGTCTCCAAAATCGTTTAAACTTATAGCCCATCTCAATTATGGCTTGACTCTACTGAATAACTAAATAAAACTCATCTCAACAAATAGCCTGTTTTGAACCAAAGTGAGGGCGAGAGATTTACCTTCGTGAATAAGGTGTTTTTGTTGTGGCTTGCAAAAGATGT
>NW_028231242.1:0-15247 GCF_043228905.1 Azolla caroliniana | reverse complement strand
AAGCGACCCTCGTTGGAAGAGGACCCATATTGGGAGGACGACTATACAAGAGACGAGAGGGATAGATATGAAAATGATTACGCACCCCAATATGATGGAAGGTAAACAACGATTTCCTTGAGCCCAAAACTTATGGGATAATTGTCACGGACAAGTATAATAGAGCAGAGCGAAGACAAGACTAGAAAACAAGAGAGAGGAAAAGAACAAGAACTTAACTTATAGAATCCATAACTGGTGTTTTTCACCTTGATTAAAATGAAGGTGCACCTGAATATTTATACAAGAAGGTAGGGTTATATAAGACAACTAGAAAATAGAGGATGCATGAGGATGCATGCAATAGAGAATGCATGAGAATGTGTGCAAGCTAGAAATGAGGATGCATGCAAGATAGGAACTTGCAGTGTTCAATCTACACTACACGAAGTTGGATTTGGTGCAAGGATGCATATGTAGCTCAATTGGTAGGGCTTCCCAATAGAGACCATGAGGTCTTGGGTTCAATCCCTACCTTCCTCCGTGGCATGTCTATGACATTATCCTTCCTCTAAGGCCGCCTCCTAACATCCACGACCAGTTTATGAGGGTATCGTTGATGAAAAGCGCGAATTGCCTCTGACGCATGTTGTAAATGTGTAATTGGTTCTCATGTGGCATCTGAAAGAGGGTAACCTTTCCATAAGACCAACTATTTTGAAGTCTTCGTCGACACAAGCGGGAGTTGACGATCAGGTCAAAACCCTCGTACTCCTCACTTGTCGATAATTCCACGAGCGGTGGAGGAGGAGGTTGTCGTCCTGGAATGTGAGAAGGATGGTAGAGTTCGAGGAGAGAGACGTGGAAAACATTATGAAGCTGAAATGTGTGAGGAAGTGCTAATTGGAAGGCGACTAGGTTAACGCACTCAAGTATACAGAAGGGGTCTAGCTTTTTGTAGTCAAGCTTCGCGTAGGGACTGGTGGTTGCGATGTCGCGACATAACAGCCAAACCATGTCACTGACTATGAAGGTCGATGTGACTAAGCAATGTCGATCTGTGTGAGCTTTATACTATTTTCCAGCGGCACGGAGCTCGAGGTAGAGGTCACGATGGACATCTTGTAAGGTGTGGGCACGCCTCTCGGCCGATGGATTGACTGAAATCTGTAGAATGGAAATGCTGAAACAAGGGTGGAAACCATAGTTTGCAAAGAATGGGGAAACAATAGTTGAGGCATGGATACTATTATTGTAGGGAAGTTCCACCATGGCAAGTCCACCCAATCTTCTTGTTGGTAGTTGACTGTACACCGGAGGTATTATTCGAGGATTTGGTTGACACTTTCGGTTTGACCATCAGTTTGAGGGTGGTGCACGGTTGACAAGTTCTCAAAAGTCCCGAATGTCTATAGAATTCGGTGCCAAAAGTGGGAGATAAATTGAGGACCTTGATTAGAAGTGACATCATGTAATCGGGTGACATGTGCCAGTTGGTACGTAAAGGAGGTGATTACGATAGAGTAGCCCATATTGATTTGTAAAGTGACTGAGATCTGAGCTTTGCATTTACTGGGATGGGTTGTTGAGGCACACCATGATGTCACTAGCGAAAGGGACCGATGCAGTTGCTTGGGCGATCTCGTTGAGCAAGGAATCATCCTGCAACATATAGGTTGCTAACATTTGGAGTTGATTGGGACACAATAAACAATGCAATTGCTGAGAATATGCCTCGTCACCTGGGCGTAGTGCAAAGTCGGGTTGCCGAGAGAGAGTATCTACTTTCCCATGTTGAACGCCGGGTTGAAAAAAGATTTCGAAGTCATAGTCGGTGAGAAAAGATGACCAACAAGCCTGCCTCTGATTCAACATATGAATGGTGGTGAAGTAGATGAGATTCATGTGGTCAGTCAGCACCTGAAGACGATGTTGGGCCCCAACCAGATAGGGTCGCCATTCGGCAAAGGACGAGATGATAGCTACAAGCTCCTTATTATAGACCGAATAATTGATTTCCAAGGCTATAAACATCCGAGAGTAAAAGGCGACCGGATGCAGGGTGCCATCATCGTCGGGCTGAGACAAGACCACACCTATGGCAAAGTCAGAGGCATTGGTTTCAACTTGGAAAGGGCAGGTGGGGTCGTGGTGGACTAACACGAGGGCGGCGAGAAAAGCTGCTTTGAGGGCATTAAAAGCATTGTGTGCCGCGGGGGTCCAATGAAATGGAGTATCTTTCCGGGTAAGGTGGATGAGAGGTTGGACTAGGGAAGAGAACTCGTTTATAAGTCCTCTATAAAAATTTGCAAAACCAAGAAACGATTGTACCTCTTTCAGCCGAGTCGGGAGAGGCCAATCAGTGGTTGCCGCCACCTTCCGTTCATCCATTGTCATCCCGGTAGGTGAGATCATGTAACTCAGGAATTCAATAGAGGTTTGATCGAATTCACATTTCTCATTTTTGGCGAACAGCCCATATTCCCGAAGTTTGGTGAGAACCAGCTGGACGTGGTGTGTGTGCCCCTCCTAGTTGGAAGAAAAAACTAGGATGTTGTCAAGGTAGATGACCATGAAATGATCAAGATACTCTCGAAAAATATCATTCATCATGTGTTGGAAGACGGCCGGAGTGTTGGTAAGGTCGAATGGCATCACTTTGTACTCGAAATGTCCATAGTGCGTCTGAAAAGCAGTTTTCCACTTGTCCCCAGGCTTGATGCGCACCAAATTGTATGTGCCCCGAAGGTCGATTTTGGAGAAAATATGCCCAGTTCAGAGTCGATCGAGGAGCGTTGGAAATAAGCACAAGGGGTAACGATTATGCACCGTAACTTTGTTGAGGCCCCGATAATCTACACATAAGCGTAAGGAGCCATCCTTCTTTTTGACAAATAAGATTGGTGCCCCGGTCGGTGATTTGGAGGGTTGAATGAAGCCCTTCGTGAGATCTTAGCCAGATATATGTGGAGAGCCTCAAGTTTGGGTTCAGATAACCCATAGATAGGACCAAATGGGGGATGCTCGCCAACTTGGAGTTCGATTGGGCAATCGTAGGCGCGATGAGCCGGTAACCGATCAACATCCCGCTTTTCGAAGATGTCAGAAAAGTCGTTATATCGGATGGGTAAATTGTTGACAGGAACGGTGACATCCCCTGACACAATGGCCCGTGTAGCGACCAAACCGGTCTCGACCGCAACGGAATCAAAAGAGTGTCGTGACCTAGAAGGAATTGGCGTTACTGGAAAAGTGATGGAGCGGTTACACCAATCCACCGTTGGATTGTGTGTCTCCAACCAAGATAGCCCCAACACACTCGGATGTCGGGGGGTTGCGATGAGGTAGAACGTGAGTTCCTCCTGATGCGCCCGGACTTGAAGTACCAATGGGATAGTGGCTTCGGGAACTGCCCCCGAAGAGAGAACCCGATTGTCAATCGCCTCAACGAATATGGGTTGTGATGTGCGGATAGTGGGGATATTATGTGCGCGAACAAACGATTTATCGATAAAGCAAGTAAATGCTCCGAAATCGAGCAAGGCATGATAATGTATTGAAGTTGAACCAAAACAAAGAATTACTTGCAAAGAGAACCCTCCTAATGGCAGAACGGGCTTGTAGGAGCATAGAGAAGATGCATAACAAGAAGTGTCCAACGGCATGGCTCCTACTGCAACCGGACTTGGTCGTTTTCTTGTTGTTGAGGAACCTCCACAAGATGTGCACGATGGAATTGGTGCAGCAGGCCCCGCACCAGGCAGGCGCGGATGACATGGCCGGGGTTGCCACAATAGAGACAGAGTCCATTGTCCTGATGATGTTGGCGTTGGGCTTCAGTTACTGAAGGCCGAAATACAACATGATGGTGTGACGGAAGAGGGTGTACAACAAGCTACCCTCTTGTCTTGCGAAAGAACTACGGCTAAGGATAAGGCCGATAACCCAAGTGTGGAAGAAGATTTCGGAATGCAAGTATCTGAAACATCGGGTGAAAAAGGGGTAAGCATAATTGATGTTTGCATAATTGATGCAGTGAAAGAGAGCAAGGACGACTTCATTGAGGAGGTCGCCACGAAAGATGACATCGAATCGAAGGTGGCTATGGACGAATCAATGGTGGATGGCCATATCGAGACATCCCCACCACTGATTCCAGAGACTCCGGCGGTTGCGTTCGAAAGGCAACGTGAGACCGAAGAGACAGAAGGTGGCGGAGAGAAAACAAAGGTCGAAGCCGATGCGTACGACGGAGAGATAGCCGAGAATATGGCTATGGGTGAAACAACGGAGGGTGATAATACCGAGGATTCCTACCCACTAATTCTAGAGACTTCAGCGGTTGTGTCCAAGAACCAACGTGAGACCGGAGAGACGGGAGGTGGCAACAAGGAAGGTAAAGTCGGAAGCTGGTTCGGATGGAAGATGATCCATCTGAAATTCCGATGTAAACAAAAGCACAACAATGCGAAGGTCGGGTCTATGATGGGAGAAGCATGTAATACGGAGCACGCGCTACGGCACCAAAAGAAGCACACGCTATGGCGTAAAAAGAAGCACACGCTACGGTGCAAAAAGAAGCACGCGCTATGGTGCAAAAAGAAGCATGCACTACGGGGTAATACGACGCATGCACTACGATGGAATACGACACATGTGCAACAACGAGAAATAAAGCATGCATGAAAACCGCACAAGGACCTAACAGCGAGCGCGTATTCGGAGGTCGACATCGACGCGTGGGTAGAACCTACAGAAGACAAGCACGGAGTGGAGAGAGACAACACGCTGAGATGCTCAAGAGTACCACAAGGGACCATGACAACCACTCATGGCAATGCAAAGAATGAATGAAGACTATGGTGGATCGGATGGCAACAATGGTTCGGGTGGAAAGAATGGACGTGCTCAAAATGGAGAGACAAAGCTGACATAACGAGAGAAACAAAGGGTACAACAAGTAACGAAGAATTACAAGGGCTAGTAATCGGAGACTGGACAGAGCCGGCAACCGAACTGAACCGGAAACCGGGCGAAGTCGGCAACCAAAAACCGGAGACCGAACGGGGCCGGCAACCAAAAATGACCGGCGACGAAACCAACCATGCGGAAAACGGACGGACGAGACTAACAATCACCGACAACTTCGGCACATACCGGAGGATGTGCGGGTTCGGAGGGGGCGAGTGTCGTAGTGTATTTCGTACACTACGTGAAAAACTTATAAAGTGCCGATTTAATAAATATGAATAAATAGTAGAAAATATTAAAATATATATAACATGCATACGGCAAGATTCGAACCTTACACCTCCATGTTAATAATGTAATGTCTTACCATTATACTAGCATTTTATTCATGTTAAAAAGTAGATGTCCTTTTTTACATAAAAAAGGTAAGTTCACGTAGGATAAACTTTAGTTAAAAGAAAAACGCATGCTAAAAGAAAAAGCTATGCATGCACATCTAGCGTGCATGAACGCTATAGTTGATAAAAGACGCACAAGTTAGAAAAAGCATAATCACTTTAGATAAAGCATATAGTCTATAGGAAAAGCATGGAGTCTATAGTTAGAGAAAAAAAAGCATGGATTCCTAAGACTCCCTCATCACTACATAAGGATGGAGAGCACAATGTAATAGGTGTGTGAAATACTTGGATATTGGATATATTTCCGAAAACACCAACCAATTAATATAATCGTGGGATTCACGAAAATAATATAATCTATACTTGTGGGATTCACAAGTTTCTTATATCTTTCTTTCAATCTAACTACATCTTCTTATCTAAATATTGATTAATCGAAAAAAATACACTCGTGGGATTCACGAAATTTCTATCTCTCTTTCTGTAGAAAGTAGCGTGCGGAAGCAAGTATGAAGACCGAACTGAAGGAAGAAAAACTTAGGTTTAATGGAGAACTTGAGCTTACACAGTATACACGGGAGAGACAGAGAGAGTGAAATCACAAGAACTATATTCAACAATAATACTCGATCTGTACATAAGACTCGCTCAGTGAACACTTTTATACAAGTCCTAGAAGGACTGACTAAAGTACTGACAGTACTTCAATGCTCATTGAGAGCTCCTACACTAACTCCCAAATATATTCCTCACGGAATATCTTTCCTAACGGCCTCCCGGTTTCCGCACCGATCCGGTCCTCAGCTTCTTCAGCCGATCCGGCCGATGTTGAGCTTGTCTCTCAACACTCCCCCTCAAGCTCAACTTGAGGCTCTTCGGGATCTTTGGGCTCACAGCTCCAGTTCCTCCTGGCTTCACGCCTCGCTCGCGCTCCTCGACCTGTTCGACTCCGCGCACTTCGACCCTTCCGGTCGACTTGTCTGCTCATGTGGCCCTTATCAGCTCTTCTGTTGTTCCGGTGTTGACACTTCTCCTGCTGCCTTTTCTTCCGTTCGGGCCTCGGTTGATTCAGCGTATCTAAATCAAACATCCGAACCGACTCGGCTACCTCCGATCGGTTTTCACTCTCGTCCGAGTTGGCTGTCTCCAACTTGTCTTCAGTCTTCTCGCCCTTGACGGCGTCATCTTCCCCATGCGTGGTTGGCTTCGGCTCCCTCCTTCGGCTGTTCCCCTTCTGTCCGCTTCCGGACTTTTCCGCGGGTCCGCCCTCGGCTTCTTCAGCCGATCCAAAGTCGAACTCGACAACCGAGTCAACCGACTTGGTGTGACAGTCTCCGTTCCTTTACTGCTGCCTTGCTTGGTCATTCGGGACATTTCTCCCCCTCAAGTTTGGCACGTCGAGGTGACACAATCCGAGTGCACCTGAGAATTGCCGCAACTTGTCCAAACCAAGAGGCTTTGTGAAGATGTCGGCAGTCTGTTGATCCGTCGGCACAAACTAAAGTTCGACTTCACCGGGAAGGACACGATCTCGGACGAAATGGTAATGGACCTCAATGTGCTTGGTCCGTGCGTGGAAGATGGGGTTCTTCGCAAGTTGGATGCTGTTGAGGTTATCGCAGTAGATCGTCGTTGGATTGGACACCTCCTCTTGCAGGTCCTTAAGTAACCACTTCAACCATATGGCTTCGCATGTCGCAATAACCGCTCCTCGGTACTCAGCTTCGGTGCTCGACAGTGCAACTGTCGGCTGCTTCTTACTGCTCCACGCGATCGCGGCACTTCCGAGGGAGAACGCGTATCCGGACGTGGATCGGCTATCGGCGGCATTGCTAGCCCAATCAGCATCGGTGTAGCCGACTAACTATGCGGCTGCACCGGTCCGATATAGCAGTCCTTGGTCCTTAGTGCCGTTGACATACCGAAGTATGCATTGCGCACACTGGTGGTGCTCCTCGGTAGGTCGCGCCATGAACTGACTGATCACTCTGACCGGATAACTGAGGTCGGGTTGGGTGATGGTCAAGTATATGAGGCTTCCGACAATTTGTCAGAACCTCGTCGGGTCACATACCCTTCCCGTATCGAGACAAAGCTTGACGGTTCTGTCTAGAGGAGTCGAGACGGACTTATAGTCGGCCATCCCGAATTTGAACAACATACCTAGCACGTAATGACGTTGGCTGATCAATATGCCTTCGGGGGTACGGATCACTTCGATCCCGAGGAAGTAATGAAGGTCCCCTAGATCCTTCATGTCGAACGATGCCGCAAGCTGGAGCTTCACGCGGTCGATTTCACCTAGGTCGGCGCCGGTGATGACCAAGTCATCAACATATAGTAAAATACTAACCGGTCTGAGTCGACCTTTCCAGATGAACAGGGAAGAGTCCGATTTTGACGTGACGAAGCCCATCCGAAGCAAGTGTTGCGTGATCTTCGCGTTCCAGGCACGCGGGGCTTGCTTCCGTCCGTAAAGGAACTTCTTCGGTCGGCATACTGCCGAGGAATTCGTTCCAGAGTGAAATCCGGGGGGCTGTACCATGTACACATGTTCCACGAGGTCACCTTGCAGGAACGCATTCTTTACATCCATCTGATGTAAGTGCCACCCCTTCACCGCAGCTACTGTGAGCA
The DNA here is from genome assembly GCF_043228905.1 of Azolla caroliniana. Classification (NCBI taxonomy): domain Eukaryota; kingdom Viridiplantae; phylum Streptophyta; class Polypodiopsida; order Salviniales; family Salviniaceae; genus Azolla; species Azolla caroliniana. The sequence continues at coordinate 7,259 of NW_028231242.1, read as the reverse complement.
AAACGCGGACGGTCGTCATTTTCGCGACCGGCGCAAATGTCTCATCGTAGTCGATGCCGTGTTTCTGCGTGTAGCCCTTTGCCACTAGCTAAGCCTTGTACCGGTTGACCGAGCCATCGGTGTTGTACTTGACCTTGTACACCCACCTACACCTGATCGGTTTCACACCCTTCGGTGTGTCAACCAAGTCCCAAGTCTCGTTCTCCGCCAATGCGTGCATCTCTTCTTCCATCGTGGCACGCCAAGTCGCGTCTTTAGCCGCTTCTGCATAGCTCTCCGGCTCACGCACTTCCGCTACACGGGTCATGTACGCATAGTGATGCGCCATGTACTCGTTGTATCCGAACCGCACAACTGGGTTCTTTTGGTAGGTAGATTGGCGCAATCGGTCATTTGCCGATGTCGAGGTCTTCTCGGCTGACGCGGACTTCGTTCTTGAAGGTCCGTCGCCACTTCCCTCGAAGTCGGACTCGTGTCGATCCGACCGTTCCTATCCGTGCCGGAATCCGACACCTTCTTCTTCCCTTTCTCTTCGCGTGTAAGCCGTCTCCTCAGCTTCCTACGCGGGGAATGCACGGCGGAGTCTCCACTACTCGTCGGCTCTTCATCGGATTGGTCGTACCGACTCAGTCGTCCAATCGGTCCACTTAAACGGAGTGAAATCGGACTCTCTTCGCGGGACTCGATTTCGGGCTCATCCGGAGGCATCTCGGCCTCGCTGACCTCATCATCAGAGCTCGGATTGGAGTCGGGGTGCGGAGTCGGGGGTTGATACCAGGACGCAAACTCGTAAAACATAACGTCACGGCTAACACACGCTTGTTTGGTGCGAGGGTTATAGCACTTATAGCCCTTCTGCTCGTCCGAGTAACCGACCAAGATGCATTTCTCGGCCTTTGGGTCCAGCTTCCTCCTTTTCTCCATCGGTACATGCACATACGCAATGCTACCGAACACCCTCAAGTGTCGCAAGTTCGGCTTCGTTCCGAAATATAGCTCGTGCACCGACACTTTGTCTCCGATCCGGTTCTGGATGTATACCGCGGTCCTTACCGCCTCGGCCCAATAGAACTTGGGCAAGCTCTTCTCCTCTAGCATTGCCTGTGCCGCTTCCACAACTGACCGATTCTTCCTCTCGGCCACGCCGTTCTACTCCGGCGTGTATCTACAACTGAATTCGCGCCGAATTCCCATTTGTTGTAGATAACTGTTGAATTTCCGTTTCCACGAACCCTTTGAGTTCCCGAAAACAGTTGAAGACTTCGCTCTTCCTCTCAATGAGGTAAATCCACATGTGCCGCGTGTGGTCGTTGATGAAGGAGACGAAATATCGGCTCCCGCCGAGACTAACGTTTTGTGTTGGCCCCAATACATCGGAGTGTATAAGGTTGAGCTTGTTCCAGCTCCGGTTTCGCTCATTGGGGAAAAGAAGTCGGTGTTGCCTCCCGAGCTGGCAGGCTTCACCAATTTGTGCCTTTCGGCCACTAAATTTGGGCAATCCGAACACTACCTCTTTTAATTACAGATCTTGAAGCCGCTGGTAGTTGACGTGGTCTACGTACCACACCTTATGGTTGTATCAGTTTTTCAAGGTACGAGAACCACTCCTTATGGCTCGTCATGTGGTTTGACGCGCCGGAGTCTACGTACCACACCTCATCCGATCTCGGGGTGGTCTGTTTCATTGAGTTTGCTTCGTGTCTCGTCACGAAGGTAGACCCTTCTCCGGCTCTCCCGGAGTCTTCGGCGTAGTGCGATCGCTGCCGATCTCCCTTGTCGGTATGTCCGGAGCCGTTTCCGGAACCGGTTCTCTCCGAATCGGCGCGCTTCTTCCAGCACTCACTTTCCCTGTGGCCTTTCTTGCCACAGTACCAACACTCCGCGATGGCCTTCCCTTGCCGGTTCTCATCGCTTCGACTCCCCCTATTTCTTGAGGGTCCAGAGTTGCTGTCGGCATCACTTCAGTGCCTTCTTCCTTGATCTCGTCGGCCGCCTCCATTGCGCGCCGACTCGCCTCGTCCTCCACGTCCACGGGGCCTATCTCCCTCCGTGTACAACATTCTACTGTCGCAGTGCGTGCTTGTAGACGCACCCGCGTGGTTCTCCTCTACCAGGAGCATTGACTGTAAGTCGAAAAAGGACGGCGTATTCTCCCGGGTACACACGGCCGTTCGGAACGCTCCGAACTTCGACGCCAAACCTCCGAGACAGACCTGGACCATCTCGCTCTCCTCGATGTTCACCTCTATGAAGCCGAGGGAGTCGCAGATATCCTTGATCTTCGAGGTATAGTCCGCCACCGACAAGTCGCGTTGTCGTAGGTTGCTCAACTCCTGTTGGAGCTGAAGCTTCCTCGCTGTGGTGCTCGCGGCGAAAATCTTCTTCAGATTTTCACACGCACCCTTCAGCATCTTGGCATCCCGAACATAGCTCAATAGTTGTTCGCCCACACACGATGCAAAGCAGTATAATACCCTGCTCGCCGATTGCTCCCACGACGGGAAGTCTCTGTGTGTCGATTTGGGTGCCGCGTCATTAGATCCTTCGACATAACTACAGTACCCGTGCCCGAGCAGGTACTGGTGCATCTTGTAGGACCAAAACGCGTAGTTGGTTCTGTCAAGCTTCTTTGTTGGAAGCAAGATCGCCATGCCTCTATCCATCGTTCTTCTTGCTCTTCTTCGTCAAGCTGTGTCGGCTGCAGAGAGGTTCTCAACCCTCGCCCTCTGATACCATGTAGAAAGTAGCGTGCGGAAGCAAGTATGAAGACCGAACTAAAGGAAGAAAAACTTAGGTTTAATGCAGAACTTGAGCTTACACAGTATACACGAGAGAGACAGAGAGAGTGAAATCACAAGAACTATATTCAACAATAATACTCGATCTGTACATAAGACGTGCTCAGTGAACACTTTTATACAAGTCCTAGAAGGACTGACTAAAGTACTGACAGTACTTCAATGCTCATTGAGAGCTCCTACACTAACTCCCAAATATATTCCTCACGGAATATCTTTCCTAACGGCCTCCCGGTTTCCGCACCGATCCAGCCCTACCTACGCACCGGTCTGCGTACCGGTTTACGCATTCGGCCTAACCGATCGGTCCCAACCGATCCGGTCCTCGGCTTCTTCAGCCGATCCGGCCGATGTTGAGCTTGTCTCTCAACACTTTCTAATCATCTATTCATTACTAACCTTATCTTATATTCTTCTTTCTCCTAGTCTAAAACCTCAGTGGTTCCCACCCGACTCACGCAACGATCCGGAGACGAAAGGCACGACAACGTACTTCTCCTGCGACAGCCACAATTGCTTCGTTGGCCGGTTCCGGATGATATGCATCCCCAGCATCTGTCTTGCCGGACCCAAGTCTTTCATTGAGAAGGTCCGGTTGAGAGCCTTCTTTAGCATCCGTATTTTGGCTTGGTCCCGTCCGATGATCAACATCTTGTCCACGTACAGAAGGAGTATCAGGAAGTCGCCTCCTTCGAAATTCTTCACAAACACACAGTGATCGGTCTGCGTCTTGTGGTACCCTTGATCGGTCATGAAGGAGTCGAACTTCCGGTACCATTGTCGGGAAGCCTGCTTCAGTCCGTACAGTCTCTTCTTCAACCAGTATACCAGGTGCTCCTTCCCTTTCTCCACAAATCCTTCCGGTTGCTACATGTAAATCTCCTCTTCGAGGTCACCGTGAAGGAATATCGTCTTCACGTCCAGCTGCTCTACCTCGAGGTCCATGCTTGCCGCTATACTCAGCACCGTCCGGATAGAGGTCATCTTTACTACCGGGGAAAATATCTCGTCGAAGTCCATGCCCTTCATCTACTGGAACCCCTTCACCACGATCCTGGCTTTGTATCTCGGGGGGTTGCCGGCATCTCTCGGTTTCAACTTGTACACCCACTTGTTTCGGATTGCCCGCTTTCCTTTCGGCAACTCCACCAATTCGTACGTATGGTTCTCATGCAAGGAATCCATCTCATCCTGCATGGCACTTAACCATTTTCGGTTGTGGGTGTCATCCTTCGCTTCTTCGAAGCTTTCTAGCTCCCCCTCATCGGTTAGCAGCACATGCTCTGCATCCGGAAATCTCCGGGGGGGCCTTCTCTCTCTGAGAGGATATCTCCGTCTTCGGGCTTCGGTAACCGGCTCCTCCATTTGCTCTTCATCTGAATCTGATTCGGGGTCTTGGCCGGTTCCGGTTTCAGCTTCCTCTACTTCTTCTTCTGCCGGTTCAGTATCCTCACCGTAACCGGCTGGTTCCTCGAGTGCTAACCGGTCTCTTGCCGGTTGGGTCGGCTCATCGTAGAATCGATCCTTACCGGTCAACTCGGAGTTTATTATCTTCTTCTCCGACTCCTAGTCGGCGAGCGTCTTGTCCTCCATGAAGATAATATCTCGACTCCGGAATACCTTCTTCTGGACTAGGTCCCACACTCGGTAGCCGAACTCATCGTCGCCGTAACCGAGGAATATGCATGGTCGGGTCTTCAAATCTAGTTTTCCTCTCCGGTCCTTAGCTACATGCACATACGCGAGACACCCGAATACCTTCAGATGCCGGTAGGACACTTCCTTACCGGTACAAACTCTCTATCGCGTGTCTCCGTCCAAGGGTATTGAGGGTGATCTGTTTATCACATATGTCGCCGTCGACAGTGCCTCAGCCCAAAACTTCTTGGGTAGTTTTGCATGCGCCAACATACTCCGGAGCCTCTCCATTATGGTTGGGTTCATCCTCTCGGCCAGCCCGTTTAGTTCCGGCATCTTCGGCACAGTAAATTCGAGCCGGATTCCCTTCGAGCGGTAGTACTCCTCGAACTACCCCCGGTATTCACCTCCGTTATTTGCTCGAACCGCCTTCAGCTTCCGGCCAGTTTCTCTTTCCACTCTCGCGTGGAGCTCTTTGAAGACAGATAACACCTGATCCTTCGTCTTCAACGGTGTGGCCCACAGCTTCCGACTGTGGTCATCTATGAACGTCACGAAATACTGCGATCCACCATGTGACTTCGTGTCCACTTGACATACATCAGTATGCAGCAACTCGAGTGGTGCATTATGTCTCATCGGTGGTCTCGATCGGAAGGAGGTCTGGTTTTGTTTACCGGCCAAACAGTCAGTGTAGTTCTCCAAGTGCACGTTCTTAACTCGAATGAGGTTGTTGTCTGCAAGCCTCTTATCGCCTTCTCCTCATGTGACACAACTCACCGGAGTGTCGGATGCCACATTCACTTCCTCCAGACATAACCAGGCATTCATAAGGTACAATGTGTTTACCTTCCGGGCCCGAGCCACAATCAGGCTCCCTTTGCTAAACTTCATAACACCGTTACGGATGCTACCAGTGTAACCTTCATCATCTAGCCGACCGGCTGATATCAGCTTCAGACGAACCTCCAGAACATGTGGGACATCCTTCAGCAGCAGCTTGCATCTGGTTGGTGTATTCAACAACACGCCTCCTATGCTGACAATTCGGCATGTACCTTCATTCCCCATACGGACACAACCGTCATCACCGGCTGAGTAGGATGAGAAGCATTTCCGGTTCGGGGTAAGGTGGAACAACGCTCCGGAGTCGACCACCCAGGTCATCTCGTCGTCGGTAAGGTTTAGCTCACTCTCCTCGGTGATGAGCATCAACTCTTCTTCACTTGCCGCGATTGCCGTTGTTCCCTTCCGGTCCGGCCCCCTCCGGTCTTTACTGTTCCGGTCCGGGGTTTGCTTCGAATCGGTACCATTGGTTTCCTTGTCTTTACGGAAATGCCGACAGTTCTTTTGGTAGTGTCCCGGCTTGCCTCAATAGAAGCAAGTAGGCCTCCCCCTTGACTTTGACTGTGTCCCCGATTTTTCCTGGTTCTGGGGATTACGGTTCCTTTGTCTTCCGTGTTCCGATTCGGTAAGGAGCGCTTTGGAGTCGTAGTTCGTGTCCTTATCTTTCCAACGCGCCTCCTCATCTAGCAAGCTCGACTTCACTCTTGCTAGGGATAATTGTTTCCCTTCCGGCCCTGCGTTGCCCAAAGTGACAACCAACGTCTCACAGCTATCCGGGAGGGAACCGAGCAAGAGTACCGCTAGTACCTCATTGGCGAGAGGTATTTCCAATGATGTTGCCTGGTGTATCAGCCCCTGAAAGGCATTCATGTGCTCCGCCATGCTGGAGCCATCTTGGTACCGGAGTCTTACTAGCTTCCGGAATACCGAAACCTGGTTAACATCATTTTTGTTCTAAAACATAATGCCAATCTTCTCCCAGAGGTCCTGAGCCTTGCTCTCTTCATTGAAGTTGTTGTATAGGCTCATGTCGATGAAGCACCATATCTATGCCGTTGTCTTCATGTGCATCACCTCCCATCTCGTGGCGTCGATTTTGTCTGGTCTCTTGTCCCCGAACTGAACTAGCAACCAAAGATCTTTAACCACGAGCATGTCCTTCATCTTCGACTTCCACATGGAATAGTTGGAGCCGGTGAGCTTGAGCATGCCTCCCAACGATGTCGTAGTGTATTTCGTACACTACGTGAAAAAGTAAAAATAATATAACCGATTTAATTACATATAAATAAATAAAATAATATATCAAGATATTTATCACGTGCATAAGGTAGGATTCGAACCCTGTACCTCCACGTAACCAAACCTTAACTTTACCATTATGCTACCTTATCTTTAGTGTTTTACAAATAGATTTAATAACTATAAGTGCTTTATTTGCACCTACCTTTATTCAAAGATAAATCGTGCATTTTTAGAGTGCGTGAATATTTTATAGAAAAATGCAAGCAACAAAAAAGTGACTCATGCACATCTAGCGTGCATGAGCACTATATTTAGCAAATAAAAGCAAGGATTAGAAAAGCATCACATGCACATTTAGTGTGCATGAATATATTAGAAAAAAAGCATGTAGCTATGCTTAGTCTCTCCCATCACTACATAAGGATGGGGAGCACAATGTAATAGGCGTGTGAAATATTTGGAAATTGGATATATTTCCGAAAACACCAACCGATTAATATAATCGTGGGATTCACGAAAATAATATAATCTATACTTGTGGGATTCACAAGTTTCTTATATCTTTCTTTCAATCTAAATACATATTCTTATCTAAATATTGATTAATCGAATAAAATACACTCGTGGGATTCACGAAATTTCTATCTCTCTTTCTAATAATCTATTTATTACTAGCCTCATCTCATATTCTTCTTTCTCCTAGTCCAAAACCTCGGCGGTTCCCACCCGACT
>NW_028231241.1:0-15281 GCF_043228905.1 Azolla caroliniana | reverse complement strand
GCTTTGTATCTCGGGGGGTTTCCGGCATCTCCCGGTTTCAGCTTGAACACCCACTTGTTTCGTAGTGCCCGCTTTCCTTTCGGCAACACCACAAGTTCATATGTGTGGTTCTCATGCAGGGAATCCATCTCGTCCTGCATGGCACTCAACCACCTGCGGCTCTGGGTGTCATGCTTTGCTTCTTCAAAGCTCTCCGGCTCCCCCTCGTCGGTTAGCAGCACGTGCTCTGGTTCCGGAAATCTCCGGGGGGCCCTTCTCTCTCTTAGAGGATATCTCCGTTCCGGAGCTTCGGTAACCGGTTCTTCCGATTCTTCTTCATCCGAATCCATTTCGGGATCGGGGCCGGTTCCGGTATCATTTTCATCTTCTTCGGCCGGTTCTGTTTCTTCACCGTCTTCGGCCGGATCCTCGAGTGCTAACCGGTCCCTTGCCGGTCGGGACTGCTCCTCGTAGAGTTGATTCTCACCGGTCGACTTGGAGCTCTTCATCTTCTTCTCCGACTCCCAATCGGCGAGTGTCTTGTCCTCCATGAAGATGATATCACGACTCCTGAATATCTTCTTGTCAACCGGGTCCCATACTCGGTAGCCGAACTCGTCGTCGCCGTAACCGAGGAATATGCATGGCCGGGTCTTTGGATCTAGCTTTCCTCTCCGGTCCTTTGCCACATGCACATATGCGAGACACCCGAACACCTTCAGATGCCGGTAGGACACTTCCTTACCGGTCCACACTTTTTGCGGCGTGTCTCCGTCCAAAGGTACTGAGGGTGATCTGTTTATCACGTATGTCGCCGTCAACATTGCCTCAGCCCAGAACCCCTTGGGTAATTTCGCATGCGCCAGCATACTCCGGACCCTCTCCATTATGGTCCGGTTCATCCTCTCGGCTAGCCCGTTCAGTTCCGGCGTCTTCGGCACAGTAAACTCGAGTCGGATTCCCTTCGAGCGACAGTACTCCTGGAACTGCCCCCGGTATTCCCCTCCGTTATCCGCTCGTATCGCTTTCAGCTTCTTGCCGGATTCCCTTTCCACTCTCGCGTGGAGTTCTTTGAAGACGCCCAACACTTGGTCCTTTGTCTTCAACGGTGCCGTCCACAGCTTCCGGCTGTGGTCATCAATGAATGTCACGAAGTACTGGGCTCCGCCATGTGACTTCGTTTCTACTTGACACACGTCAGTGTGCACCAGCTCCAATGGTGCACTACGTCTCGTCGGTGGCCTTGAGTGGAAGGAGGTCCGGTTTTGCTTACCGGCCAGGCAGTCGGTGCACTTCTCCAGGTGCACATGCTTCACTGGAATAAGGTTGTCTTCTGCAAGCCTCTTCATCCCCTTCTCACTCATGTGGCACAGTCTCTTGTGCCACAGCTCACCGGCAGTGTCGGCTGCCACATTCAGCTCCTCCGGACATAGCCGGGAATTCATCAGGTACAATGTGTTGACCTTCCGGGCCCGAGCCACTATCAAGCTCCCCTTGCTGAACTTCATTACGCCGTTCCGGATGCTACCTGTGTAGCCTTCATCGTCTAGCCTCCCGGCCGAAATCAGGTTCAATCGAACCTCCGGAACGTGTCGGACATCCTTCAGCAGCATTTTGCATCCGGTTGATGTCATCAGCCACACGTCTCCTATGCCGGCAATCCGGCACGTACCTTTATTTCCCATCCGGACACAGCCATGCTCACCGGCTGTGTAGGATGAGAAGTATCTTCTCTCCGGGGTCAGGTGGAACGATGCTCCGGAATCGACCACCCAGGTCGTCTCATCGCCGACAACGTTTAGTTCACCTTCTTCGGTGATGAGCATGATTTCTTCCTCACTTGCCGCGACTGCCGTTGTTCCTTTCCGGTCCTGCCCTCGCCGATCCGAACCTCTCCGGTCCGTGGCTCCCCGGTATGCGCCGTTTCTCTCCGGTGACTTCTTCGAATCGGTGTCGACGGCTCCGTTGTCTTTTCGGTAATGCCGACAATTCTTTCGGAAGTGCCCCGGTTTCCCACAGTGGAAGCATGTGGGCCTTCCTCTTGACTGCGACCGGGTCCCCGACTTCTCCCGTCTTTGCGGACTCCGGTTCCATTGTCTTCCCCGATCCGATTCGGTAAGCAGCGCCTTCGGGTCGGAGGCCGGTTCTTTATCTCTCCGACGCGCTTCTTCGTTCAAAATACTTGTCTTTACCGTTTGCAAGGACAAGTTATCTTCTGTGCAGGAGGTGCTGAGAGTCATCACCAAGTTCTCCCAGCTTTCCGGCAATGTACACATCAGGATGATGGCTTGCATTGCATCCTCCAGCGGGAACTTGATCGCCGCAAGCTGATTCACGAATCCCATGAACGTGCTTACATGTTCCACCATACTCTCGCCGTCCCGGTACTTGAGATTCACTATCTTCCTCATTAAGGAGGTCCGGTTCAACGCATTCTTCCTCTCATAGAGGCCCGACAGCTTCCGCCACATCTCATATGCGTTGGTGTCGTTCGCCACATGTTGTAGAACGCTCACGTCGACATATTGCCGAATGGTTGCAACAGCTTTCCGGTTCAGAAGCCTCCATTCCGTCTCAAGTACCCCCTTGGGTATTTCCGACCTGTCGATCGGTTCATACAGGTCCCGAACAATGAGCAGGTCCTCCATCTTTATCTTCCAGTCGGCGTAGTTCTGCGCATTCAGCACCATCATCCCCGGCTGCCCGCTGCTGCCGCCTTCCATTTTCTGCACTGCCGTCGCTCTGATACCACTTGTTGAAAAACAGTGCTCGGCCACAACCGAGGAATAGGATCAACTTTCAGAAAACAGGAAATACAAAATGCACGAAGTACAATAGAGAGAAGAGTACACGGGATGTTTTACGTGGAAAACCCTAAATGGGGAAAAAAACCACGGGAGTCCTCAAACTCCAACTATCACTATAAACAGAGATGTACAATGGTGAAGCTACAAGGCAACAACCTTGAGCTCACTGTCTTCGCCACAGGCGGCGGTAATACACAGAGGCAACGACCTCTTCGTCTTTCTCACTCTCTCTCTCTCTCTCGGCTGCTCTCTTCACTCTCTCTAAGTGGAAAACAGAAAACATGAGCAGCAACACTAAAACTGTTTGCCCTAAGTCATATTTATACACATATGACTTTCGGGCTATTTACAAATATAGCCTCAAGGGCCCTTGGCAAACATATTCACAAATATGTCCCCGCATCCGGATCTCTCTCCGGGTACATTCATCATCCGGCTCCGTAGCCGGGGTCTTCGTCATCCGGCTCCGTAACCGGGGTCTTCATCATCCGGCTCCGTAGCCGGGTCTTCGTCATCCGGCTCCGTAACCGGGGTCTTCATCATCCGGCTCCGTAGCCGGGTCTTCGTCATCCGGCTCCGTAGCCGGGTCTTCGTCATCCGGCTCCTTAACCGGGGTCTTCATCATCCGGACATCCCATCCGGAGGGACCGAAAATCCCAACACTTTTCAAGTAATATACTAAGGTGTATCTTCCTTTTAAATAAAAAAAAAACATGATTGGAGTAGGAAAATCTTTGAATAGCTCTAGAATGTGTATGAAAGTAGTTAGTAACTTTCTAGATATCTATTGTGCATTCTCTTTGTGACAATTCTATCGAGAAGGAGCAAACCCTTTCTAGATAGCTATTGCGGGTTCTGTTAGTGACAATTCTATTGAGAAAGACCAAACCCTCGCACTCAATCCACTTATTCATATCCATCCACTATTAGTACGCAAAGAAAGTATATACATCGACTACCCTAATATATTGAAGTAAGCTGATCAAAAGCAAATACGTTCGCGTTCACAAGTGGAAGGATCACACATTCCACTTATAGATTCCTTTTATAATCTTGAGATTTTTTTAGGTACTTTCATAAACTTGACACACCAGTATCACATGTTTTAAATAGGATATAAAATTTGCTGATTTTTTGAGATTTAACAAGTGTCAAAATGATAATTTCTAAAATTGAATAGTTTTTCAATAAATGTTTAAATGTTGACGGTCAACAAATATGAAATATAGTTAACTTAAAGAAAATTACAATGGTTAACTCAAGGCGCAAGTTAAGATTAATGGTTTCACCATCTTGAGGAGATGTAGGTTCTAGAAGTGGAAGTGACATCTATTGTTAGACTTGAAAATGTTTTAAGTATAAGAGGTAACACTGTAATCCATAGTGTCATCATCTATAAATTTAGTGCTCATTAACATCCATAAATTCACAACTCAAGAAATGTAGACAATATTCATAAACAATTTTGATAAATTCACAACTCCAACAATATAGACAATATTCATAAACCGTCAAACTTTGACGTGAACATTAATATATCAATTTGAACATATCACATAGTTACTAGCGTATCCACATTGCTCTCCGCTTCTTCCTTTTAAGAACTCCCCTACAAAATTTGTGCAGTATTATCTACTCCACATAGGCTAGCAATGATAGGGTCCTCAAAAAGCTTGTCGGCAAAGTCAATAAGCTCCCTAGGTTCACCAGCTAATGGACGAATAGGTTCATGGGATGCAGATTGAAAATGTTAAGGCTTTAATCCTCATGTTAATGAAACTCACTTGCTCATCATCCTTTTTAAGTGCAATAGTATTTCTGAATAGCTTCAATGTAGATGTAGCACACATTAACAATTTAAAATGAAGATTGCTTTAGCTAAACATAAATTATATTGACTTCTAAAGGCACAACAAATAAAGTTATAATAATTTACCCGAGCCGAAGAACAAATCTAGTATCCAATCTCCTTCATTGGAGAACATTTCAAATGACAAATATCAATATTAAGTAGAATGTATTGATGTAAGATAATATATTCCTTACTGAGCAAGGTTTTCTATCCCATGGCAATGAGATCTCAAGGCTTGTGCTATAGAGTATCCTTGGTCCATGCTATGAAATACAACAATTCTCCATAAGGATATTGTATGTGCGAAATCTTTCACCATCGTCTCAAGTTGTTTAAACATAAATGGTTCACATCGTATGTTGATCCAACCATACAAAATCCTTATGGTATGTCAACAATCAATAATATGTATTCCTTCGATGGCAATGTGTATCATCTTAACCACATCACTACAATAGACATTATAGTATAAATCTCAGGTGATATCCTTTTTGTGGCTAAATTTCTTAAAAGTGACACCATCTTCTACACCATATGCCTTCACTAAATGGTAGTCCTTTTCTTTTCGTGCTCTTTCAAGGTGTGTAAGAAATGATGTAGGAAAATCAAGAATATATTTAACTTCTCTCAGTTTCATACTGTCACTATATTGGTATATTATTGTTGAACAATATTTCTTTACTCTCTGGCTATACTGGCTTCCTCACATTGAGCAAATTCAAAAGGCGAGGCTCGATTATTCAAACGAAATTTCTTGACTGTACACTCATCTTGATTTTCAATTGACCTTGTAGGGGCAAGATCTAAAAATATAGAGAAACTCAATTATATGAACTAACAAGTAATTTCAAACAACTTGTTTAAAGACAGATTAACTCTAGAAAAGGGCTCTAAATGCAAAAAGAGATAGGTAGATGCGAAATATCGCAAAATTAATGAATTTTTGTTAAATATTATGCGAAACAAACACTAAATAGTGTAGTAAAAACACCCATTGAACAATTTTTCTAACGGAAAATCTTGGAAAAAAATAGAAATTCATTACAAAAATAGAGATTATTTGTGAAAATATACAATTTATTAAGTAACTCGATAATTTTAATAGTAAAACACAAACTTCGTAATGCAATTCGATACAATGTATCAAGTTCATGTTGAAAACTCAATTTTTTACATGGACTCGATACATTGTATCGAGTTCGTGTTGAAAAGCTTAGTTTTCAATATGAACTCGATACATTGTACCAAGTTCATGTTTTTTTTTTTGTTTTTAAAATAAATAAAAAATTGAGCTTGCACTGATGATAAAACCAAAATTTTCACCACAAATTCAATATAATGTATTGAATTAATGTTTAAAGTTTTTTTTTCCCATAAAGAACCAAAAATAATAATAAATAAATAATGTTTAAAAAATACTTAAAACATGAACTCGATACATTGTATCGAATTGTGATGAAAACTCTGGTTTTTCATCAACTCAAGCTCAATTTGTTTTTGTTTTTTTTTAATCCAACAAAAAAACTCAGAAGATGAATTCGATGCATCATATCAAATTGTAATGAAAACTCTACGTTTTACATCAACTCAATACAATGTATGAATTTCATGTTTAAAAATGTTCTTTTTTTTCAAATAAAAGAACCTTTTTAAACATGAACTCCAATTGTACTAAAATCTTTGTTTTTATAAGAGAAAAAGAAGCATATCGATAATGCAAAGAGCTATGTTGCATGACAAGATATTTTATGGTGAACATATTCTTCATTGATCAACAAAAAACAATCAATAATTGTGTTTATGATCATTGAACCTTGAAAATGTCGTTTACATGGTCTATAAAATATTCTTGTGGTCTCAATCACCACTTCAAGCACTGCACTTAATGTTGATCTTCTTAGTTTGGTCCATCCACAACAAAGACACATTTATGTGGAACCAAGGATGACAATAGGAGCATAACTTAGGTGACAACGAAACTTGCAAGAACTTAAGGTGGGGATATTAATAACTACACATGACCTGTGCCAATTTTGGATTGGTAAAGTTTTGGATGTGGTGATGCATTAAACTTTTGTAATACATCTATAATTGACATTAGTGAGGTGAATATCATTGTGTATGACTTTACATTGACAAAAGTTGGACGTTTAAGGAAGACAATGATAGACATATCATCATGTAAATCATGCTAGAACTATGAAAATCATAATATCGGGGAACAATAAAAAACATTTGACTGAAGAAAGTAGATCACTGCATATAAAGTCTTAATCAAGCGCAACATTGAATTGCTTGGTCGCCAAAATAATTGCCAATGTTCACATATATTGCTTATAACTAGGAAAGTTTAACTTAAAGCATGTCAACAAAAGGTTAGTCCAAATGTATAAAAACAGTTAGTGTTCCCATAAATCGGGTCTTACAATTTCCTTTGAAGAGGAAGGTAAAAGGATAACATTTGTGCCACAAAGATACCAATTGCAAGGTTTGTTTGGTTAAAATAATCAAATATTTAGAAATAATTAATCGTCAAAATAACAAGAATAATTAATCCATATAGTGTATGTAGTATGAAGTTCAACATGAACTTCCTACTACACAATCTAAGGGTCCAGCATTGCTTGTCATGAATGGTGCAAATGTTCTTGATCCAATTTGACCATATTGCCTCTCTACATTTATTAGTGCCCCTGATTGAACAAAGTATGCCCCATTCAAGAATGTGTCATCTAAAGATCGCCATGCCCACTCTGTCCAATTTCCTTGGCTCTCTCTCTTTGTAACCTTCAATAATTCAAGAAATGTGTTTAAGTTTGCTACGCTCTACAATGGTACTTATAACGAACCAAAACTTTGTTATAATAAGAATTGAAGGAAAGTAACTACTAAGTTGTATGTGACCAAAGAATGCCAACTAAGGGTGTAACATGTGCAAATATTTAAACATTTCCCTTTTTTACTGAGAATACTTAGTTAACTTTAATGATTTAATGATATGAAAAATGCCAGAATTGACTTTGAATCGTCCACAAGTACCCAATTTAATGATATGAAAAATTAGAGATGGAACATCTAATGTAAGTACCCAATTTAAATTAATTTAAGCACATATCTTTTTTATTGTTACTTGTTAACTTATTTTGTTGAAAAAGAATTGAAATATAAGAGTGGATGATGGCCTATTTTGACAATGTATTACGTGCATTTGCATTTGAGGTTTTGCTTATAGAGTAATGATGGCTTGAAGTAGATAAATAACACACCTCCTTTTTAGAAGCTGCAAGAAAACGATTCCCTTGACTAATAATAGTAGGATTTGCACTTCCACCTATCGCATACATACTCCACTCATAATAATCATTGTTTACAACATGGAAAAGTCCAAAACGACACCTGTAGATACCATGTTGAAACTTACAATGCCTTACAGATTTTATATAAATCTACACATATAATTGCACACTACAACATCATAACAATTGCATGTCTATCTATGTAGTAACAACGATGATTGAATCAGTCTTCTGCCCTATGAGAATCTTGATATTCACAATGAAGTTTATTCACGTAAGGAGTGTAAACAATGAGATATACCATGTGACGCATTTACGCAATTCAAGACCTATGCAAAGAATGGGCATTGGGACTTGAGTAATGCATTTTATATTATGGCATGGCTACATAAAACAATTATCTAAGAATGGAAGAGTATCTATTACCGAGGCATTCGTTGCACAAGACCAGGACCAAAATGATTAAAGATGATAGTAACTTGCATTGCTTTATCATCTATGAAAGCATCATTATGACCCAACAACATGACCTACACATATAGAATATACCATGTCAAATATGTTCCATGTTTATATACAAAAGGAAAGAATGCATATGTTATATGATATATCATTAAATATGTCCTATCACCTTATCATGATTCACAAAGAGGTTGTTGGAGATAGTAACACGTGTGGAGGCATGCACTACATCCACAAGTCCATCATAGCATGAGGAAAAATAGTTATGGTCGATCCAAATGTCCTTGGAGGCAAAAACACTTATTCCATCCCCATCAGATCCTTGTCGAAACCCAATGTGGGCACTTGAGCTCATGACTCGACCAGGTGTACCAAGGGTGCAATTATGGATGTGCAAACCATGGATGATGACATTGCTCACATTTTGAATTGTGAAGCATGGACCATGGGATATGTGCACATTTGTGCCTCTTGCATCTAAGGTTTTGTCACTTGTAAATATGAGCTCATTTTGTAGGGTGATGTTCATGTCGTGTGCGAAGTAGATCCATAGGGGAGTCAAGCGTGTGATGGCATGCCGCAATGTGCCAAGTGTCGGATTACTAGGGTCATCATCTGACGGATCCGAGACTACATAATATTCTCCTCCTTGTCCACCTTTGGCATGGCTACCAAATCCCACGACACAATTAGCTAGAGCCATTCTATTGTCTGCCCAATTAGGATTGTTTCTCCAACATGCATCAATTATATTCATGTGTGTATGATCAAGAGATGTAAAATTAGGGGTACTAATGTCAAGGTGGTTGTTGTTCATATTTTTGTTATTACTAGTACATGAAACCATAGACATTTTGGTGGTTATGAAGGTTATGGAAACTAGTATGATCGTGATGGCAAGAAGAAAGGATAGTGGATGTAGAAGGCAAGATGGCGTCTCCATTTGAGATGGAGAAGAGAAAGAGAGAGAGAGTAGGGCTAGTGATAGTAGAGTGGAAGGTGGTGGGTTAATAAAGGGGCCATGCAAAGAGAGATGCTCTCAATGATTGATTGTTTAATATGGAGAGAGAGAGAGAGAGAGAGAGAGAGAGAGAGAGAGAGAGAGACTTATCAATTGTTACATGCCTCTCTCATGAGCTTTCTTTCTCTCTAGTTTCCAACAAAAACCTACATAAAGTGTGCATACACACTTTTGGAGAGTTCTTGATTTTCTTGTCCCTTTTGATTTAGTTTCCATTTCAAATGATTTGTTTTCCGTGTATATTGGTCGATATGAAACAATTGATCAAAAAGTACATCAATAACCTATTGCTTGCTTTCATTTATATATAGTCTCAAAGTTTCTTTAGTTACCTCAAGCAATTGATACAATTAAGTTCTCTATCTACTAAACTCTCTTTTCCTATGTTTTAAAAATAGTAATAAAATCCTTACACTACTAAGCATGTGGCGGGAAGGTTCCATTCGAGATTCTCTATTTGGTTTGCCATGGATGTCGATATTGTCTCTCTCTACAAACAAGAATAGACTCTTTGAGAACCTACTGTCAAATCATGGGTTTTCCATGCATGGACTTCACTCCATTCATTCTAAAATCCCTATGGATAAAAAAGGCTTCTCTTCATTACTAAATCATTCAAGGTAGTTCTTTCATTATAGCATGTTATTAAACATTCTATACATTTGAATTATGTTGTTCTTTCATTATCAATGATTAAACAATGTACCTTCCATCTAATAATACCTAGCTTTATTGAATAATGGTTTTTTTTATGAAAGAACATGTTGTAAGTAGCTTCTATGATGTCAAAATATAAATCTTTCTTCTTTTACTTTGTGATAAGTTACTAACCTAAATGTCTTGCGAGCATTTTCTCTACTACCCATGAAATACATAAAAATAAAATTAGTTGTACTAAAGTTGGTTGCTTCCAACTAGGAAATATAAATTGACAAACTCCTAAATCTTAGCCTCAAATGATGCTGAAATGATAGTAAAGTTACTAGATCCCATATCCCACCAATTTACTAGATGACTATGTGAAATAAAGTCGATCAAGCACGACCTTCTTGTCTTTATATTAGTCCTTGACCTTATTGTTAGGCATTAGATTTTCTATGTCCTTTTATCCTTACAATCAACTTACCCTAAGGTTGCCCAATTGCAACATTCTTTACAAAGATTTTTGAATCTCAAGAGCTGCTACATCCTTGCAACAATCTACGTGAAGATGTTTCACTTTCAATACTATTGGTTATATTTAAACTCATTGTCATCAATAGGAATGGGCATGGTTCGGTTCGGTTTCAAGGCAAAGAAACGGAACGGAACCGAAACCGAACCATTTATATAAAACAAAAACCAACCCAAACCGTTTATGAACTCTCAAACCATTTAAACCAAACCATTTGAGGAAAAGCAAACCAAACCATTAAAACCCAAACTATTAGGGAAAAGTTGAAACCGAACCGAACCATTTAATAAAAAAATTAAACCTAACCATTTAAGTCAAACTAATTAAAAATCTAAATAAACAAAAATACATTAAATTAAATAAGCATTTAAGTTAAATTAAATAATCCATAAAAAACCTTTATTTTATTTTTTTTAAATCCCAAAAAAATACTACTTCGCATTAGTTAGCAAATAGAATACAATAGAGTTTACCCAAATCCACAATGGGATCAACATATACAACTTGGAGGAACAACTCCAAAACTATCAAACAAAAACTCAACCAATCCTTAACTCAAACAAAATTGAAATAAACCCTATTTTACCCCTACTCTACATCTCCCAACTAACTCTTTTCTAACAGCATTATCCGGGTAACATGACTATACTAACCCATGTTTGGGTTAGCTATACATACATAATTACAACCCATGTACAATATTGGGAGCCATCGGTGGAAACATCCACCTAGGTGCCTGGTAATTCCACTTAGTCCTCGATGAAGATTTGACTATCATGGGAGAGCTACTCCATTTCAGCAAGAACTTTGACCTTGCCTTTTTTGCTTCTTCCGATTCCCCCTGAATCGAATCATACTGACCATGCAACCAAGCCACAAGATCAAACTGGATATTTAACATCATCTCCCCGCACGAGAGTTTTTGTTGCTGAAAAACAAACTTACAACGCCTGATCCAAATGTGTCATGCCGTTAAACACGCCACCATAAGCCAAATCTCCTCAAAAATTTCAGAATTTGGGCCTGGTCTCACCCCATCACATTAGAACATGCTACCACCCTGCACTATAAATCCATGTCCTTGAGGGTTTAACCGTTCACCCCAGCTTTCCCCTTTTAGAGACAGTCCTTGTATTGAGCCCCACACAACGTTTCCTTTCACACCATAGGTTGCCACAATTCGAAGGGTTCTACTCCAAATGGTAATTGCCTCTATACAATTCCAAAAATAGTGAGAGATTGATGATCCCTAAACAATGAGAGATTGATTCCAGCCTCACCACCACGGGAACTCAACCACTCGCCTACAGGTACCGCCTTGTGGCTAAGAAGCCACAACCAAGCCTTAATTTTTTCTGGCATATCCAATGCCCATAGTCTCCTCCAACACGACTTCAAATAGTCATTTGAAATGCCTTTATCCTTCCAACTATTACGAATCATTACAGCACCCACAGTTTTGGAGCCAATGATTTGTCTTCCTAGCTTGGTATTGTACTCAAAAAACCTTTTCAAGTTTGTTCCTGGTGTCTGCCACCATACCTCCAATGGATCCCACTTCAAATCATATAAGGGCTTGTTATCGAAAAGTCATATTTTACAACCATGATCCAGTGTCTTAGGGTCTGGGTTCAGTTGCCACCTCCTACCCTCCAACACCGCCACCCGCAATGCCAAGCACCTACCATCATTTGTCAAAAAACTTAGGTTACCCCACAACTGAGCCTCACTAGTTGAGCACCTACCACGGATAAGTTGTGCATCACCTTCACCTACAAACCAACTTGGCCAAACTGCCTCTTCCGTAGTCAACTTACCTAATCCATTAATAACCCCTTCTATCAAATGGGTCACCTTCTCTAATCTTCCAGTAATCCTACAACTAACAGCCTAACCCACCCGCCTCTTCATGTTGAAGACCTCCCAATCGTGTACCGACCTAATCTTGTACCCTAGCATCCTTCCCCAAGGCAAGTACTTTTGTTGTTCAAGCATCATACCATCTTCATTTCTAATCCTAGGGTTCCAAAACAATTATGGTTGCCGTAGCTATTCATCCAGTGTTTTTAGTTGCATTAAGACCAACCCTTCTCTTAAACTTGACCATGCCTTCATTAGGGTGTCGCAGAAATCCGCTCGTGCATGTCGGATAGGACGTGACCACGAGGGTCTTGGACTAGAGAGTGAGAGAAGGGAAAGAAGCTTAGGAGTTTAACCGAGAAGGGAAAGATTAAGGTTAGAGAGGTTAAGATTGGAGAGATTAAGATTAGAGACAAGACAAGACAAGATTCATCGAATGATTATATTACGAAAACACCACATGAATTACAACCATGGCCGCGTAGGCCGAATGTAAACCCTCTAGATGAAACCCTAACCGGATAGGGGAAAAGAAGATGATGAATGAAACCCCTAAAACGAGATCCTAAAACCCAAAATTCCGAAACCTTAATGGCAACCCAAAGAAACCCAAAAAGTGGAAGCCCCTCAAAAATGGCCCCTCACTCCCTTTTATAGTAGTAAGGGGTGAGGCCTTGATCTTAAGAGGAGAGATTGATGAAGCCTTAACTCCCTCCCTCACACACACACTATGCCCACTACTCACTACGCCCATACTTCATGTACTCTCCCTTTAGTCTACATGTGCATGTGCACATAAATGCACATCACATTTACACTTTATGAATTTTTGTAGTGCACTTTTAACACCTTACATTTACCCTTCCTTTTTTACATTTGTTTCTTTTACAAATCTTCCAAGTGCATGTCCAATGTTGCACATCCCCATTTTATCTATCCCACTTGGTTTTCCCACCCTGGCTGAAAATCCTCATGACAACGACACAAACCACCCTATCCTCCATGCTAGCCGGTTCTTTCAACTTTAGAGCTGGACTGAACATCCACCATGTATTTTCCTGCCAAGGACCACCATTCCTGGGACACCAAAGGTCAGCTTTGTTCCTAAGGAGCACCTTCCACAATTCTGGTCCAGGTTGCAGACTTCGCACCAAAAGCTTACAAGTAGAGCCTTACTTTGGTGAACCGGATTCACCAGTCCAAGTCATCCCTGATTCTTTGTCTTAATTAAATAACCCCATGCCACTTTAGTTGACTCCATCTCATTATCTCTACCCGACCACAAGAACCCTCTCACCATTGCCTCAATATTTTTTATGTAGGCTTTGTCTAACATCCAATATGCCATTGAATGCCACATGGTGGCCAGCAAAGTATGGTTCACCACCACAACCCTACCAACAAGGGAGAGCTTTAGTAATGCCCACAACCGAAGCTTTTTTCTAATTTTGTCTTTGACTTGTTCAAGCTGCTAATTTTTAGGTGTCTCAACTTCCACCAAAAAGCCCAAATACTTAACAGCCATCCCATAGGGGACCCATTAAAAATCAACGTTAGGACACCATAACGGTCGTGGGTTTGAACTTACTCAGAATCCTCTACTTTTGTTCCAATTAATTTTCCCCCCTAACGCTTTGCAAAACCACTCAATCTGTCCTTCAACCTTCTGTAAATTAGCATCGTTGCCTTGCAAGTAAAGCATAGTGTCATCTGCATACTCAAAGTTCAGCAAATCCTTGCTCGCATGTGGAATAACTAAACCCCTTATTCCTGCATCCAATCTGTTAAAAAAGAAAGAGAATGCCTCTGTAATAAATAAATAAAGATAGGGGGCCAACGAGAACACCTATTTAACAGATCTGCATAATGGAATCGATGGGCCACGATGCCCTGTCACTAACACCCTACTCGAACTTCCTTTGTAAAGGGCCATCGCAACCGATCTCTATTTTAAAGGTAATCCCAACCTTTCCATGACTTTATCTAAAAAAGACCACTGAACTTTGTCATATGCCTTCTCAAAGTCAAGCATGAGACAGGCAATGTGCTGATCGTGTAAAGAATCGGATATGGATTCCTGTGAAGCGGAAGAGATGTGAGTTATGTGTGTGTGTAAGAGAGAGAGAGAGAGTGAGAGAGAGAGTGAGAGAGAGAGAGAGTGAGTGAGAAGAAATACGCAAGGTAAAAATATATTGACAAAGGAGAAAGACTTAACGTTTTACAAGGTGGGAGGAGGGTGCTTTACAAGACTCATGGAGCATGGGGAATGTGAAAGCTCATAAGTTATGTGTCATAGAATATGATTCTATGACTCATACTAAATGCTACAAAGTGGTGACATAATGGTGACTCTTGATCGTTGGAGTGTCTCTTCACTCTCAAGGTGAGTTCACACACTAGACCAAGTTGAGCTTGATTCTCAACGAATCGCCTCCCAAAATGTCAACACATTAACAATTATGCATCTGTTTTCCATGAACCTTGTTTGTCCAACATGGATTAGTTCCTATAGGTAGGGTTTTACCCTCTTGGCTAGTATATTGGCAAATATCTTATATATTGTGTTGAGCAGCGTGATCGGTCTCCATTGCTTTGCATCAGTTGTTACACCTTGTAACTTAGGAATTACAAATATCATCCCCTCTTGAAATTGCGTAGGTAAGTACCCAACATCCCATGCCTCTTTTAGCCCATCAACCAAATCTGCCCTGATCACGTTGTCGTGAAGATTCCAGGCCATGGTGAGAAACCGGGGAATATCGGAAGAATCGGCGGAGTGCATCATGTGCACTTACCCTTGTAAAAACGTGTGAATAATAGGGGTGTCTTT